>NW_012118043.1:2727768-2739802 GCF_000951035.1 Colobus angolensis palliatus
ATATATAATATATATTATAAAGATTATAAAGATTATACCATATATTACTTTTCCCTTCTATTTTTAAATTCTCAAATTTTCTATATATTGAAACAGTTGTGTGAAAATCAGTAACATAAACATAGCCACAACATTAAAATCACTGAGATGCAGGATTTTGTTATGGTTGGACTAAAATGATATACTTTTGCTGCCAAAAAAAACTGTAGCAAAATGAGATGGAGTTACAGAATTCCTCTAACTTTTCATTTTTTTAATTTACCTTAAGAAATCATTAATTTCCAGAGATAATAATTACCCTTATAAACTAGTTAATTGTATGGAATGTGATGTTCCTCCAGAATTTCAATACAAGTTTTTGTCCATACACAAAGAAAATATAGTCTAGCTTCATGCCCAGCTAAAACTTGTTTACTAAGGAAGAAGGAGAAAGTAGATTTAGGAGAACATCAGGAACCCGTCACAGAGTTTGGTTTTCTGTTACATCCAATATCAAAAGTTCTGAGATACTGTTATAAGAAGTGACATCCGTAGTAACATTTGTATGCAATGAGGCACTATAGAAACACAAAGAGTGAAGCATTTTCCCCCTTTAAGCATTTTTTTTAATCCTTAGGTGTTGCCTTAAGGATTAAAATTCACTGAAATTTTGTATGGCAAAGTTAAGCCATTGTAAGGGGCTTGGGGGAGGTATACAATAATTTTCTCTGTTGTCTCACTATTTTCTCTAACCCGATTATCTGATTTTCATTCAGTCTCCTGTTTTACTTCAAATCACAGACTCCAAAATGGCCTTTTATTGAATATGGTGAATCATTGACTTTCTGAGTACACTCAAAACTAAAAATGTTTCCCAATTAATAATTACTTTTCTTTGTTTGAACAAAGGTACAGAAATAGGAAATGGCTTTTATAGAAAAGTACTTCAAGCAACCAAAACTTGGTCAATATTTATTACATTCATTGGATCATCTGTATGTAAGTGGCTCACTTAGCCATCTAATTTCAATGTAAAATTATAATAATCAAATCTTCTGGTCAAAATCTGAGAAATTTATATTACCATTTTACTTGGGGGAAAAAAAGACTATTTGCTACCTATGTTTTTTCTAAATATTTATAGAGTTCAACTGTGTTGCCAGAAAGAAAACAAAGTAGGTACAGTTATGAACCACTCATTCCTTAGCCTTAACATTATCTTCCCAGCAACTCCCCTTTCCCTTCCCTGCGAAAACATATACCCAAATGCTGGCTAGATGGCAAGGATATTTTAGGCTGAAACATATTAAAAGTAAACATTGTTGCTAAGCCTGCTCTTATCCTGGCTCTTCTTTGTAAGCCCCCTATTTTTGGTCTGTCACTCCTCAGTTATTAAGTGTTTTAATAGTCATAATTAGATTAATCTGCAGCATTCCAGTGATTCTTATTAACTAGGTCTCAAATCTGCATATTTAAAAATTTGATTTTGGTGTGCTTGGTCCTGGAACTGTTCTATGAGAAGCACTTCAGTTGACAGAAATCCAGTTCAAATTAACTTTATTAATAAATGGTGCTACTGCTTGGATACTGAAGTACTCAATCCTCAAGCCCCAGGACAATAAAATCACAGTGAGGCCACAGGAACAACTCAAAAGCTGCTAAATAAATGTCACCACAGCTCCTTCTCTGTCCTTATTTCTGTCCTCATAGAAAATATAACCCTGACAAAGTACTGATTTGTCCACATCAGCGACAGCCAGGCTGAAGATTTAAAATAGAGAGGTATTATTGGCCCTGCCTGGAGCTGTGGTCAGGAAGGCAGACTCATGTAGTAACAATAAACCTTCTGGAAGAACTAGGGAATGAACTGATGGAAGAGAGGCAATTGCTAGAAAAAGGAGATTGTTGGAAGAGAGCGGTAGCTGATTGGGTAGAAGTTGTCATAGATATTTATGAGAACTGTATTTAGTGTAATTCAACTATTATAACTTCACAATGTCTTTAAACCAATAACACTGGATACCTTGGCTTTCAAATAGCACTTACAAGTTTAAAAGTTTCCTTCTGGAACTATAGAGATGTTATGAGATTACATAAAACCAAAATCAGTGTGCTATTAGATAAAAATTATAAGCAAAGGCATTTGGGGAAAAAAGTGTAGTATGCTAGTAATAATTATTTCCCCAAGTTAAAATTTTATGGTGATTTACACTTCCCAAAGTGCTTTCATAAAACCTACTCATGGATCACTCTTACCCTCTGCCAAATAGTTAACTTCATACATGGCAAGATATCAGGGATAAGGAAATGTGGTAGCTGAGAAAGACTTGCCAAAATATCTCCCTCAGATATGGATTGATAATTGAAATTTTACCTTTAGAGATGTATTTCTTCATCTTCAATGCAATTTCTCCTAAAACAAAGCACAATCATCTTAGGAACCATTTGTGCCTTATTGTGAATGAACTGAGCAGGTCCTTCTCTGAGAAGGTTGTGATGGTGTAAAATAAAAATACAAAGGTGTGGAGGAGGGGAGTAGAAAAAAAAATTAAAACTGTCCAGCAGGGAAAGGTTGAGAAAAGAAAATCCTGGGTTGGTAACGACAAAATTCTCTCCAGTCAAAAATTACAGCAACTTGGCCATTTAGCACCGTCTATTCAGACACATTCTATATGGAAAAGAAATTGACCAAAATGTTCATCCCTTCTGATTGGGACCATATTCATAAGATAAACATCAATGACCCAACTCTTCATATCATTTTTCTCCATTCATAAGGATGTGAAGTTCAGTACTTTTATCAAGATTTCTCAAATACCAGGCATGCCTACTTTTTTTTGAGACTTTGAGTCTCGCTTCGTCACCCAGGCTGGAGTGCAGTGGCGCAATCTCAGCTCACTGAAAGGTCCGCCTCCTGGGTTCAAGCCATTCTCCTGCCTCAGCCTCCCGAGCAGCTGGGATCACAGGTGCCCACCACCACGCCCGGTTAATTTCTCTGCATTTTTAGTAGAGATGTGGTTTCACCACACTAACCAGGATGGGTCTCGATCTCCTGATCTCGTGATCCGCCCGTCTGGGCCTCCCAAAGTGCTGGGACCACAGGCGTGAGCCGCCATGCCCAGCCCAGGCATCCCTACTTTTCAAAATGTTCTAGCTAATAATTTTTATTTGAGGCAATTTTTTCCTTCTTCCATTTAATATATTCCTATTCTGCATTAGATCTAGAGTAAGGCTTTTGAAGGCTCTGGGGAATAATTACTGAGGCATCTTAAGCTATTTTCTCCCTTTTGACCTCAAATATTTTCTTTTCATCCTTAATCTTGAAGATTTGAGTACCTACTACAAGAATTTCCTGTGTAGAATCACTTCTTTCTTTTTGCAAACCCTATGGTTTACAGATATAAACATACACACATATACATTTATTTACAGATATCTATGTCTTAAAAGATTTTAAAATGATAGAACATTTTTATATACAACACATCTTCAGCAACTGGGTCTGTTGCGGTTGCCCTTTTTGTTCAAAAAGTTTTTAAAAGAATTATTGTAGCAATAAGATGAATTATAACAATAAACAATAAGACATTCATTACTTTTAAAGAAAAAATTAGTAAATAATCACAGCCAATATTTTGTTAACTGTGTAGTAGACACTATTTAATGAATATAGTCTATGTATATTGGCTTGTCATTAAATTTAATTCATATTGATTAGTACAAAAGTAAAGAACTAGAGCTATGAGATGAAATGTTTATATTCTCCATCAAAATACCAAACTTGGATGCTTATTTCATGCCATATATTATTTCAATTACCAACCTAAAATCATAACATAATTTTGTTTCAGGGAAATTGAAGTTTAAGGAAACATATTTCTTAAGTTGTTTTCCTACATGGACATGTATTTATTAAATTCACAATGCATTTTGAAAAATATTTATTCATCAGTAAAATAGCTCAATGAGCATGCTTTCACTTTACAAATTCATTATTTAAATATTAAGGTCAAATGCATTAAACATTGGTGAACAGGTTTAGTAGTCTTCAAAGTACTGTGCACACACCTTAGTTGCTATGCAAATAGATTTAGTGTGATGCGTGAAGAAAGTATTAGAACATACGTTTCTTGTTAATTTTTTTTAAAAGTTCACTCATTTAAAATGGCTATTTTTATGAATTCCCATAATATGTAAGATATTAGTATAGAAATACGTGTATGTAATTTGCAGATAACTTATATTTAATGGGTATACTGGTGCACGATTGAATTTCCTAATAGCATTGCTCAATTTAAAAACTTTGAAGATCCATTTTAAACTTTGAGGAAACTTTATAGTATTTTTCATAATGGCTGTACCAATTTACATTCGTATCAACAGTGTACAAGCATTCTCTTTTCCCCACATTCTAATCAACAATTATTTTTGTATTTTTGATAATAGTAATTCTACAAAATATGATGTGATATCTAATGGTGGTTTTAGTTGTACGTTTTCCTGATGATTAGCAATGTTTAGCTCCTTTCAAAACATCTGTTGGTGATTTGTCTTCTTAGAAATGTTTACTCCAATCCTTTGTCCATTTTTAATTGGATTATTTGTTCTTTTGCTATTTAGTTGAGTCCCTTGCATATTTTGATTATTAACTCCTTATCAGATATATGGTTTACAAATACGTTCCTTCATTCTTTAGCTTTACTTTTCACTCGATTGCTTCCTTTGCTGTACAAAAGATTTTCAGTTTGATGCAATCCCACTGGTCTATTTTTGCTTTTGTTGCTTGTGCTTTTGGTAACATAACCAAAAAATTGTCAAGACCAGTGCCAAGAAGATTTTCCCCTGTCTTTTCTTTTGGGTTTGCAGTTTCAGGTCTTACAGATTTTAATATATTTTGAGTTGATTTTTGTATATGACAGGAGATAAGGCTCCAATGTCATTATTTTACACGTGGATATCTAGTTTTCCCAATATCATTTATTGAAGAAACTATCCTTTCTTTGATTATGCATTTCTTGACATCTTTATCAAAGATCAGTTCACCATAAATATATGGATTTACTTCTGAGCTCAATTCTATTCTGTTGGACTGTATGTCTGTTTTTAAGCCAGTATACTGGTTTGTAGCTTTGTAATGTATTTTGAAATTAGAAAATGTGATATTTCTAGCCTTGTTCTTGCTCAAAATGGCGTTGGCTATTTGAGGTATTCTGTAGTTCCATATGAATTTTAATTTTTTTTTCTCACTATAAAGAATGCCATTGGGACTTTGATAGGTATTGCATTCAATCTGTGGATCACTTTGGGTAGTATGGACATTTTTATAATATTAATCCTTTTTTCATTTCTTATTTTTAGATTACAGTCTTGAATTCTTGGGCTCAAGTGATGTTTCTACCTCAGCCTTCCTAGCAGTGGGAAATAAAGGCACATGCAACAATGACCAGCTAATTTTTAAATTTAGTATTACTGAGATGGAATCTTGCTGTGTTGCCCAGGCTTACCCAGAACTCTTGGCCTCAAGCATCCGGCTGCTTTAGTCTCCTAAATAGCTGGGTTTACAGGCACAAGCCATCACTCCCAGCTTAATTCTTCTAATCTATGAACACAGGGAGGTTTTTTCGTTTATCTGTGTCATCTTCAGTTTCCTGCATCAATGTTTTAGTTTTCAGTATACAAGTCTTTCGCTTCTAAATATTTCATTCGTTCTGTTGCTGTTGTAAATGGGATTGTTTTCTTAATTTTGTTTTCAGATGTCTTGTTGTTAGTATATAGGAATACCACTGATTTTTATATGTTGATTTTGTATCCTAAAACTTCAGTGAATTCATTTGTTCTAACATTTTGATGTATTGTTGAGTCTTTAAGGTTTTCTGCATATACGATCATATCATCTGCAAACAGATGATTTTATTTCCTTCTTTCTTTGGATGACTTTTCTTTTTTCATCTCTAATATGTCCTGGCTAGGACTCTCAGTGCTATGTTGAATAAAAGCAACTAGAGTGGGCATCTTTGCTCTGTACCAGATCTTAGAGGAAAACCTTTACTTTTCCCCCATTGATTATGATGGTAGCTGCAGTTATTTCATATACAAGCTTTCCTATGTTAGTTTCTTCTATACCTGTTTTGTTGTATTTTAATCATGAACGGGTATTAAATTTTATCAAATGCTTTTTCTGTATCTTTTAATATGTTCACCTGGTTTTTATCTCTTATTCTCTTAATGTACCACATTGATTGATTTGAATGTTAAACCATCCATACATCCCAGGGATAAATTATACTTGGTCATGCTGTATAATCCTTTTAGTGTGCTGTCAAATTAATTTTGTTAGTATTTTATGTAAGATTTTTCTATGTTCATAGGGATATTAACCTGTAGGGTTTTTCTTTTTCCTATGGTAACTTTATCTGGCTTTGGTATCAGCGTAATGCTAACTTCATAAAATGAGTTTGGAAATAGCCCTCCTATTTTTTGGAGGAGTTTAGGAGTTTATAAAGGATTGGATTAATTCTTTTTGAAATGTTTGATGGAATTCACCCACGAAGATGTCTGGTTCTGGGATTTTCTTTGGGAAATTTTTATTACTGATTCAATCTCCGTATTTGTTAGCGGTCTGTTCAGGCTTCCTATTTCTTGACTGAATGATGATAGGTTTTGTGTTTCTAGGAAATTATCCATTTATTCTAGGTTATCCAATTGGTTGCCATATAAGTGTTCATAATAGTCCTTTATTATCCATTTAATTTCTGAGGCATTCATTGTAATGTCTCCTCTTTTTTTTTTTTTTTTTTTTGTTGTTGTTGTTGAGACGGAGTCTCACTCTGTCGCCCAGGCTGTAGTGCAGCGGCCGGATCTCAGCTCACTGCAGGCTCCGCCTCCCGGGTTTACGCCATTCTCCTGCCTCAGCCTCCCAAGTAGCTGGGACTACAGGCGCCCGCCACCTCGCCCGGCTAGTTTTTTGTTTTTGTTTTTGTTTTTTTTGTATTTTTTTTTTGGATTTTTTTTTTGTTTCACTGTGTTCGCCAGGGTGGTCTCGATCTCCTGACCTCGTGATCTGCCCATCTCGGCCTCCCAAAGTGCTAGGATTACAGTCTTGAGCCACCGCGCCCGGCCGAAATGTCTCCTCTTTCATTTCTGATTTTATTTATTCGAGTCTTCTCTCTAGCTAAAGATTTGTTGATTTTTGTCATTTTTTTAATCTCATAATTTTGTTGATTTTTTCTTATCATTTTCTATTTTTTTATTTCCTCTCTATTTTCTGCTTTTTTTCCTGATAATTTTAGACTTTTCAGTTACTTGAGGTACAAAGAACTGAACCTTGTAAATTGGGTTGCTTATTTGAGATCCTCCTTCTTTTTTAATGTAGGTATTTATTGTTATAAGCATCCCTTTTGGTACTACTTTTGGTGCAACACATTAGTTTTGGTATATGGTATTTTTGTTTTCTCGTTTTTCTTGAAATTTTTTTAAAAAATCCTTTTGATATCCTCCTCAACCCAAAGGTTCTTCAAGATTATGTGGTTTAGCTCCCACATATTTATTAATTTTTTCATTTCCATATAATCCAGCAATCCCACTTTTGGGTATGTGCCCAAAGGAAATGAAATCAGTTTTTCTTTTTAATTTT
Source organism: Colobus angolensis palliatus (assembly GCF_000951035.1). Taxonomy (NCBI): domain Eukaryota; kingdom Metazoa; phylum Chordata; class Mammalia; order Primates; family Cercopithecidae; genus Colobus; species Colobus angolensis. The sequence goes on from NW_012118043.1 coordinate 2,735,381, forward strand.
CATTTCTATTTTAAGTTCTGGGGTACATGTACAGGATGTGCAGGTTTGTTACATAGGTAAAAGTGTGCCATAGCGGTTTGCTCCAACTACCAACCCATCACCTAGGTATTAAGCTCAGCAGGCATTAGCTATTTTTTCGAATGTTCTTCCTCCCCCACCCCCATTCCCTGACAGGCCCCAGTGTGTGTTGTTCTTCTCCCTGCATCCATGTGTTCTCATTGTTCAGCTCTCACTTATAAGTGAGAACATGAGGTGTTTGGTTTTCTATTACTTTGATGAGGATAATGGCTTCCAGCTCCATCTATGTCCCTGCAAAGGACATGATCGTGTTCCTTTTTAGGGCTGCATAGTATTCCATGGTGTATATGTACCACATCCTTGATGGGCATCTGGGTTGATTCCATGTCTTTGCTATTGTGAATAGTGCTGCAATGAACATATACATGCATGTATCTTTGTAATAGAATTATTTATATTCCTTTGGGTGTATACCCAGTAATGGGATTGCTAGTTCAAATGGTATTTTGGGTTTTGGATCTTTGAAGAATCGCCACACTGTCTTTCACAATGGTTATACTAATTTACATTCCCACCAACAGCATAAAAGCATTCCTATTTCTCTGCAACCTCACCAGCATCTCTTGTTTCTTGACTTTTTAATAATGGCCATTCTAACTGGCATGAGATGGTATCTCATTGTGGTTTTGATTTGCATGTCTCTAATGATGAGTGATGTTTAATTTTTTTTCATATGTTTGTTGGCCGCATGAATGTCTTTTCAGAAGAATCTGTTTATGTCCTTTGTCTACTTTTAAATGGGGTGGGTTGGTTTTTTCTTGTACATTTGTTTAAGTTCCTTGTAGATTCTGGATATTATACCTCTCTCAGATGGACAGATGGCAAAAATTTTCTCCCACTCAGTATTTCAAAGAGATAGCTGCATTTCTATGTTCATTGCAGCATTATTTATAATTGCCAAGATATGGAAGCAACCTAAATGCCCACCAATAGATGAATGAATAAGGAAAATGTGGAATATCACATGTCAGCTCAAGTTTTAGTTTTTCAAGGAACCTGCAAACTGTTCTTCATAGTGGTTGTGTAGGGGAACATAGGGAGATGTTGCTGAAAGGTTACAAAGTTTTGGTTGTGCAAGATGAATGCATTCTGCATAGCTAATATACAGCATGGTGACTACAGTGAACAATACTGTATTGTATACTTGAAATTATCTAGAGAGTAGATCATAAGTGCTCTCACTGGAAAAGGAAGAAAAAGGGAGAGAGAAAAAAGAGAGAGAAAGGAAGGATGAAAGAAAGAAAAATAGTTATTATGTGAGGATCATAAATTTGTTAATCAGCTTGATTATGGTGATCATTTCCCAATATATCAGAGCAGCAAGTGTGTGTCTTAAACGTATATAATTCCTAGCTGGGCATGGTGGCTCACACCTGTAATCCCAGCACTTTTGAAGGCTGAGGCGAGCGGATCACGAAGTCAAGAGATTGAGACCATCCTGGCCAACATGGTGAAACCTCATCTCTACTGAAAATACAAAAATTATCTGGGCGTGGTGGTGTGCACCTGTAGTCCCAGCTACTTGGGAGGCTGAGGCAGGAGAATTGCTTGAAACTGAGAGGTGGAGGTTGCAGTGAGTCGAGATCGTGCCACTGCACTCCAGCCTGGCGACAGAGTGAGACTCCGTCTCAAAAAAGAAAAAAATGTGTACAATTCCTATTTGTCAATTTTACCTCAATAAAGTCAAAAAATATTAAAACAGAAACAACAAAGCCTGTTGGAATTTTGATAGGAATTGCTTTGACATCATACAGCAATTTTGGGAGGAGTGACATTTTCTTATCTATGATGAGCATATGTCTTTCTATTTTTTAATGTTTTTCAGAAATTATAGCCCTGTTATTTTGGAAGGAATTGTAGTATTTTCTCAGAAACCTGCAGTTTGGGTCTCAGCAAGGTGTAGGAAACGAAGGATATAAGATTGTTAACAAACTTGAAGATCAAAGCAGAGAGTATAATCCCTTAGGTATGCGAAGTCACTGGAAAGAGAATAGTCTTGGCAATTCCAAGTCTGACTGAATCATCGTGGTCAATGAAAGATTATGCCAACAATGGGGGTGCTGCTCGGTCATAGAGCACCTATGTAGTAGTTGAACTTCAGAGTATTTCCTTTCAGATGAGTTCTGGTATATCTACAGATGCAGGGAGTGTAACCAATGGACATTTAAGCGTTTTTTTTGGTTTTTGTTTTTGTTTTAATCAAGACCATTCTTATCGGGAAGTTTAAGTTAGTGTCTCTGCTTGATAGAATTCCATCCTGACAAGGGCCTCCTCCTGATTTGGTTGCTTACATGGGCACATATACTAATTAAATGGGCTTAGGTCCTTTCTGATTCCCTTGATAATGGTTCTTAAAGTGAACTAATCAAGTAGCTTCTGATGATGTTTGAATTCAGGCTGAGAAGATGACCATAGTAGAAAGGTAGGCATTCCAAACCATGAGGGGGAGTTCTTGTTAACATTCTAGTGTCTTTTAGCTGAGATTCACTTTAGGAACCAAGAAACTTGCTCAGGTCTTATCACTCCTGTATGAAGATAGAAAAAGTCCTCATTCTTCAACACTAAAAGGTTTCAATATAAAAAGGCTTAATATTGAAAGCATTTTTCAATATTAAAAGGTTGACCAAAAGCCAGGATTCCGCAGTTCAGTGAGCTCCAGCCAGCCTCCACTTCAAGAACCTAGCTAGCTACTTCTATGTTCTCTTTCTCTTAACCCAAAAAGAATTTTTACACAAAACACAAAGTCAGATGTCTACCTCTGTACAAAATAACAACCAAATAAACTACAAAAGACTTGAAGAACAAGGTGGGCATTTGCTTTGCAATTTCCTAAAGGGGTGGCACAGTAATCTCAGACTGCATCATACAACATCGACATAAAGCAGTGCTCCAAGTTTTCACACTTGAAATAGCTGTTTTAAAGTCAGTCTCTCTCTTCACCCCCATGTTTTTGCAAGTGATCCTCTCATCGACACCCCTTGCATTTCATAGTCTTTAGCTCAGGTTCTACCACTTTCAAAATCTACCCAAATTCTGACCTATACTCCCTCTGAGAAAAGCAGTTGTTTCTGAGTGTTCTCTTAGTAAACAGTCCCGTTGAGATTCTGGAGAATAAAATCCTTTACCTCAGTACACTTGTAGGAACAAAAATAGCCTTAGAAGGTCTTTGAAGTGATGTATCATTTTTGATTTAAAAAGTAAGTATTGAATTGGTATTTTTATTTTGGCATAGACACAAATTATTTAAATATAAGAATAACATATTGAGAGAAAATGATTATTTAAACCCTTGAGTTTGATAGTAAATTACCCTATCACAGGTAAAAAGGGAAAGGCTTTGACAAGAATTCCAAGGGATATTTGAAAATGTTTGGTAATGAAATAATACTTAGGATTGAATTTATTTTTGGTATTACAGATTTGATTGCTAGATAAACATTCTTCTTGATCTCAGATCATTACTCAGGTTATTGTATTTTGCTTTTATTCTGAGGAAACTCATTTGGATGGACTTGACTCAATTCTTTTATTTCCTGGTGATATGATGCTAGCCAACTCATTTCATTTCTTGGAACTTTAGTTTTTTCACCTGTAGCTTAGGGTTAATATTTGTACTGTTATTAAGAATAAATGGTATAATTTTCTATGTGTAATAAGAAAAATTTTAACAACTGACATCACAATTCATCCTAGTAAGAAAGTTAAGAGACAATTGCCTATGTGCTAGAACATAATATGTGAGTTTCAGTTTCTTCCTTAAAATTATTTATTCCTCAAAAAACAAATAGCAATCTTAAAGTCTCATGTTATAGGGCATTCTTTTAATAGCTTCATGTTGAACAACAGAAAAACTGTTTGGGGAAGATTTCTGAAACAGCCTCAATCAATGTTAGTTTCAGTTGTTTATAAAGGTTACCCAAGAGAATTGGTTACAAAAAAGGAGGCAAATAAATTTAACCCAGCTATAGTCATTATTCCCCAACCACAACTGTTCAATTGCAAGTGTTGAATGTCACTGAAAATAAAATTTAAAGGTCACTTGAAAAAGCAATAAGTGGTTACATCATGGAGAACATAAATAAGTGTTCATTTTGGCATTGGCTAAAATTTCAGTAAAAGCAGGCTGCTTGAATTGAAAATGCTACACTTGGAGCTAGTTAGAAAGAAATTAACTTGTGTGTGGTGGTTAATATTGAGTGTCAACTTGATTGGATTGAAGGATGCAAAGGATTGTTCCTGGGTGTGTCTGTGAGTGTGTTGCCAAAGGAGATTAACATTTAAGTCTGTGACTGGGAGATGCAGACCCACCCTCAGTCTGGGTGAGTACCATCTAATCAGCTGCCA
>NW_012118043.1:2739852-2781063 GCF_000951035.1 Colobus angolensis palliatus
CAAAGTATTGTTCCTGGGTGTGTCTGTGAGTGTGTTGCCAAACAAAGGAGATTAACATTTAAGTCTGTGACTGGGAGATGCAGACCCACCCTCAGTCTGGGTGAGTACCATCTAATCAGCTGCCAGTGCAATAGAATAAAGCAGGCAGAAGTTGGGAAGAGGAGACTTGCTGAGTCTTTTTCTGGACTTCATCTTTCTCCCACGCTGGATGCTATCCGCCCTCGAACGTCGGACTCCACGTTCTTCAGCTTTTGGATTCTTGGGCCACAAGCAGGTGGGAGTTGGGAGCACTAAAGCGTCTCATAAAGTTAAGATAGTATTATTCTCAATCAGATAACTTGCATCAAGAATTTAACATCTTCTATAAGTACAGTGGAGTATTTTGTGTCCAATTCTATGACTTAAAAAGTTAATTTGAGGCATTTGTGTATTTTTATAATTCAGATTAATTCTCTTATCTTTTGAGCTCTATTTTCAAATAAGGAATATTTGAGTAACCAATTGTTTATTTCGAAATAAATATTTTATGAAATAAGGGTAAAGCATCATGTTTTTAGTTAAGACAAACCTGTCACTGAGATAACAATTGATTTGAATCTTCCTTCATTTTTACATGAAATCTCCATGCTTATGCTGGAGCCACAAGCTTGCTAAATTTCTTTGCGCACAATTTTGTAGTTATTGCCTTCATTTTAAAAGAGCCATATCAGAAATTCAACTGCATTATTTACTTTATCAGGGAGCTTTTCTCAGGAGCATAAATATTAGGTGTAGGGAACATGTGGATCACAGCACCTAGGTAGAAGGTGGCTCAGGCAAGATCTTTAGAAAAATTGCCTTTAAAAGTTAATGGAAAAAGTATTAACTTCTAGAACCATAACTTAAAAAAAAAAAAAAAGGATGAGAAATTAAAACATTCTAATTGTATCATAAAATTATGTCATCTATCTATATATATCTATCTATATCTATATTTCTATATCTCTATATCTGTATCTCTATATATCTACATGTCTATATCTATATTTATTTATATAGCGATATAAAAATATATATCTGGTTTCCATAATAAGAAAGCCTTCATCATTTTCGGTAAATAAAGTGGCATTTTATAAGCTTTAGGTAAGAAAAGCAATTATGTGAAGTTGTCTCTGCCAGTAACTATTACCAAATTAGCCAGTCTTATTTAAACTACTTTACATCTTAAATAATCTTAGGGATGTATCTGTTTTGAAAGCATAAGTCTAGTTTATGCAAGACTGAATGATAAGAATTCAAATTAAAAGCTGAATGTGCTTTGTGGTTTACTGTCTTCTGCAATAAGAATTTGTCTCCACTTAAAATGGAGGAGTGGAGAGGGGCAGGATACCACTTCCTCAGTCACAAAGGGTTCTTACCATGTTCCTTATGTCTCTTGTTATCGTGGATCTATTCCTGTAAAACTTGTAGTCATTATTTTCTAAAAAAAGACTTTGAGGCCTAACTGCTGACATATAATCATAGTAGAATTATTATGTATCTTGGTAAAATCCACTGTAATCAAAGTTGTATACTCTCTGATTACATGTGCAATTGTTCTACCAGTTATGAAACAGTTGCTGGGAATGTTCTTGAGAACCAATTTTCCCCCTTATCAGTCCTTCATGAAATCTGCCTCTGCATTTACAGTAAAAATCTTAAAGACTTTCTTCCCTTAAACACTCATTATCTTCTATAAAAAGCTTCATGGGAGGAATTTCTTCTGGAATTTCATTTTGAAGTCCTAACTTTTCTCAACAACAGAGAAGAATGAAAAGTCAGAGATGCTACCAGAGAGAATGAACTAAGAATTCTAAGAGAGAAAAAAATTGTCCTTGACCAACCTTATTTATAATATTTTTATTCCTCACACTGGAAGGTTCTTTTTGTTCACCCACAAACATCCCTTTTCATCCTGAGGGTTGGAGTAGCATCAGTATTCCTAAGTTCTCAAGCTGCACACTCTACTTCCTGTGCTTGTGACAGACATTGTTAGTTGATCTAGGTACTGTTTGTTGCATGACCTCAGAATCTTTGTCAATACAAAGGATTGGCAGCCAATGCCAAGCAGTCACTACAAGGTGAAACCCATCTGTCACCTTTAGGTTAGAAAGCATGACTAAAAATTCCCCCTTTAAACACTTTGGTAGATGTTTGTGTGAAGACATTGAAACCTTATCAGATTTGCAGAAGGTATCACAATGTGAAGGTCGACTTGTGAGAGCAACTTAGTGTTATGCAAAGAACAGTGATCTGAGTACAAGCTCAGACTCTGACTCCCTGGATGATACCATGCAAATCACCTTCCATCTTTACCCTTTGTAAAATTAATACCTTAATATACCACTTGGATCAGCAGTTAGGATCTAATTTAATAATGGGTGTGAAAACCCTTTATAAAGTGTCCATTGATAGACACTTGGAAACCAATGTTATTTTTATATGTTCCTTGGAAAACTGAGACAGGCACATTTTTACTCATCTATTGTCTTACCCTATTTGGGCTGCCTTAACAAAATACTGTAGATTACATAGCTTAAATGACAGAAATTTATTTTCTCATGGTCCTGGAAGCTGGAAAGTCAAAGATCAATATCTGGCATCTTCAGTCTCTAGTGAGGATTCTTTCTGGCCTGCAGATGGCCACCTTCTTACCATGTCCTAACATCATGGAGAGAGAGCAAGAAAATTCTGATGTCTCATAAGGAAACTAACTCTACTGGATCAGGATAGATCCTTATGTATGACTTTATTTAACCTTAATTTTATAAAAGACTTATCTCCAAATATAGTCACTGTCACATAGGGGTTAGCAATTCAACCTATGAATTTGGGAGGGACATATTTAATCCATAACAACTGTGTGTCTTGAACTCCTGACTTAGAAGGACTGACAGTCATGTCAGCAAATCTGTACCCAGGCACAGAGGAGCAGCATTTATTTTTATTTATACCAGGGAGAGATGTAGGGAGTTCTGGCCCAAGAGGAGCCAGGCTGATTAGTGTAGTTCTTAATAATACTAGGAGGCACCATATTAGAGTCTGAGTCAGGTGGTACCACGAGATTGAGTTTAAAGGTTCAAGAAAAAGAAGGGGGATCCAACTGTGTCCGGAATTAGTGGGTTTTGGGTCTCGCTGACTTTAAAAATGAAGCCGCGGACCCTCGTGGTGAGTGTTACACTTCTTAAAGATGGTGTGTCCAGAGTTTGTTCCTTCTGATGTTTGGACGTGTCCGGAGTTTCTTGCTTCTGGTGGGTTCGTGGTCTCACTGACTTTAGGAGTGAAGCTATAGACCTTCGCAGTGAGCATTACAGCTCTTAAAGGCAGCGCGTCTGGAGTTGTTCCTCCCTCCTAGTGGGTTCATGGTCTCACTGGCTTCAGGAGTGAAGCTGCAGACCTTCATGGTGAGTGTTACGGCTCATGAAGGCAGCATGGACGCAAAGAGTGAGCAACAGCAAGATTTATTGTAAAGAGCAAAAGAACAAAGCTTCCACAGTGTGGAAGGGGACCTGAGTGGGTTGCAGCTGCTGGCTTGGACAGTCTGCTTTTATTCCCTTATCTGGCCCCACCCACATCCTGCTGATTGGTCCATTTTACAGAGAGCTGATTGGTCCATTTTGACAGGGTGCTGATTGGTGCATTTACAAACCTTGAGCTAGACACAGAGCACTGATTGGTGCATTTACAAACCTTGAGTTAGACAAAGAGTGCTGATTGGTGCATTTACAATCCTCTAGCCAGACATAAAAGTTCTCCAAGTCCCCACCCAACTCAGGAGCCCAGCTGGCTTCTCCTAGTGGATGCCACACTGGAACCGAAGGCAGAGCTGCCCGTCAGTCCTGCACTGCGCATCCGCACTCCTCAGCCCTTGAGCGGTCGATGGGACAGGGCACCGCGGAGCAGGGGGCGGTGCCTATCAGGGAGGCTCAGGCATGGCGGGCTACAGGCCTCGAGCCCTGCCCTTTGGGGAGGTGGCTGAGGCCTGACGTGAATTCGAGCTTGGTGCGGGTGGGCTGGCACTGCTGTGGGACCCAGTGCACCCTCCGCAGCTGCTGGCCCCGGGTGCTAAGCCCCTTACTGCCCGGGGATGGCAGCGCCAGCTGCTCTGAGTGCAGGGTCTGCTGAGTCCGCACCCACCCAGAACTCGTGCTGGCCCACAAGTGCCTTGTGCAGCCTCAGTTCCCACCCACATCTCTCCCTCCACACCTCCCTGCAAGCAGAGGGAGCCGTCTCCAGCCTCGGCCAGCCCAGAGAGGGCTCCCACAGTGCAGCAGTGGACTGAAGGGCTCCTCAAGTGTGACCAGAGTGGGTGCCAAGGCCAAGGAGGTGCCAAGAGCAAGTGAGGACTGCCAGCATGCTGTCACCTCTCAATCCCCCCTCTAAACAGGACACCCAAACTGCTGTTGGGAATTTGACCGATGACCACTCTAGCTACTTCCTGCTAGATAGGGGTGATAAAGCGGTCCTGCAGTTGTAGTGTTCTCCAGAGCGGAGCTCTCTAGGCCAGGGAAAGTGCCAGCGGGTCAGTCCAGGGGTCCTCGGTAGAAGTTGTTAGTTGACCTCATTTGGGGTTCCATTTGTAAGACCATCTGTAGCTTGATGGCCTCGATTCTAGAGGAAACAAATTTGACAAGAAGGTTAAAAATACAGGGCCCAAAGATTAATAATAGCAAGATGGCTGCCATGGGACCTAGAAAGGGGAGAAGCCATGTTGCCCAACTGCAGAGGTTGGTATAAGACTTTGAAAGGCATTGTCTGATTTCAGAAGCCTTTTCCTATAAACCCCAGGTGGCATCTCATACTATCCCTGACTGGTTAGTGTAAAAACAACACTCTTCCCCTAAGGTGAAGAGTCCTCCTTTCTCAGCAGTGAGGAGGTCTAGGCCTTGGTGATTTTGGAGAGTCACTGCTGCTAAAGAGTCTATTTGGGATTGTAAAGTAAGGATAGATTTTGTTATTTCTTGCAAACTGTCTGAGAAATCCTTTGAGAGTGTGTGGTAGTAGGATAATGAAATAGATAAGCCAGCTATTCTGGTTCCTATAGCAGTAGCCATTCCTAACCCTATAAGTAGGGGTACTAGTTGTATTGCTCTACACTGATGGACTTGAGCTTTGAGGGGTACTGATAAGGTCTGATTTCCTGGGGCAGTGTTAATGTTGAAACTTACAAAGAATAAGGTGCCTGTCCAGTTAGTGGGGAGGCAGATATAGGTCGATATTCCACATAAGAAGAATATACCTTGGCTGGGTAGACAAAACTTTACCCTGGCTTTTAAAGGAACAGGGTACACTGTTTTTTCTTTACTACTTCCATCTCTCTGTCTTTCTCTTTGACTTCTTCTTTACTTTGTCTCTCTGTCACTTCCTCTCTCTCTCTCTGACTTTGTCTCTCTCTTTCTTTCTTCTGTCATTAACTACCCCAAGGGGAGAAAACTATGCCCCTTCTGTCCCCATCCTGTTTCAGTTGGGGAATACTGGGGCTTAATCTCTTGGAGGGGGTTGTTCCATACCTAGGGTCTTTCCATAGGTATTTCTAATGGAGGGTTCCACCTGGCAATAATTTTGGCCTCAGCATCTGCCCGACAGTTTCCTTCTGCCTTTTCTCCTTCACCTTTCTGATGGCTTTGGCAGTGTAAGACTGCCACCTCCTTGGGTTTTTGCACTGCGTGCAATAACTCTTTAATTTCCTTGTGGTATTTAATGGGGGTTCCGCCAGAGGTTAGGAACTCCCTTTCTTTCTATATTGTAGCATGGGCATGTAGGATTAGATAAGCATACTTGCTATCTGTATACACATTTATTCTTTTTCCCTTTCCCAGTTCTAATTCTTGGGTAAGTGCCACTAGTTCTGCTAACTGGGTGCTGGTCCCTGGGGGAAGAGGCTTACTTTCAAGTATGGTTATATCACTAACTATGGCATAACCTGCCCTTCGTATTCCATTCTCAACAAATGAACTTCCATCGGTATATAAGTTAAGGTCAGGATTAGCTAAGGGGACTTATAAGAGATCACCTTGGGTGACATAAGTCTGGACTATAATTTGTTGGCAGTCAGGCTCAATTGGTTCCCCATCCTCTGGGAGAAAAGTGGCAGGGTTGAGGGCCACGCACATACATATTTGAAGCACCAGTCCCTCAAGGAGTAGCACCAGGTGCTACTCCTTGTTTATGTCTGGTATCCATAAACTTCCTTTGGCACCTAGTAAGCCATTTACATCATGAGTAGTACAGAAAGTGAGATACTTTCCTTGTATTATTTTGATAACCTCTGACACTAAGATGGCCACCGCCGCAACTACCCTTAAACAGTGAGGACAGCCTTTTGCTACTACATCAATTTGCTTACTTAGGTATGCCACTGGTTGTGTGGTTGTCCCATAAGTCTGAGTAAGGATTCCAAGAGCTATCCCTGCTCTCTCTGTAACGTATAAAGAGAAGTTTTGTCCTGTCGGAAGGCTTAAAGCTGGAGCTTGTACTAGGGCCTGCTTTAAGGTTTTGAAGGCTGTTTCTGCCTCTGGTTCCCATTCTACTAGATGAGTATTTGCCCTCTGGGTTTCCTTGATTAGAGTATAGAGGGGCCTGGCTATCTTGCTGTATCCAGGTATCCATAGTCAGCAAAAGTCGGTAATTCCAAGGAACCCGCACGACTGTTTAAATGTCTTAGAGCAGTATAGGCTGTATTCGTTCCTTGCTGAGGGCCCTGGTCCCTCTGGCTAAGATTAGGTGTAGATATTTGACCTGCTGTAGGCAAAGCTAGGCCTTCGACCTAGACACCTTGTACCCTTGATTAACTAGAAAGTTCAAGAGATCTAGAGTATCCTGCTGGCACGAGGCTTCCAAACTGGTAGCCAAAAGTAAATCATCCACATACTGAAGGACCAGGGTGCCTGGACTTGAGAGTGGCCTAGATCTTGGGCCAGCGCCTGACCCAACACATGAGGGCTATCCCTAAACCCTTGGGGCAAGACCATCCACATAAGTTGGGATGTGTGGTCTGTGGGATCCTCAAAGGCAAAGAGAAACTGGGAGTCAAGAGTGGCAGGGAATTCAGAAGGCGGCATCCTTGAGGTCTAGAACCATGAACCATTCTGCTTCCTCTGGTATTTGAGAGAGCAGGGTATAGGGGTTGGGTACAACTGGATATAGAGGAATTACTGCCTCATTGATGAGTCTAAGATTTTGCACTAGTCTCCACTGACCACTTGGTTTTTGTACTCCTAAAATTGGAGTGTTGCAGGGACTGCTGCATTTTCTTACTAAGACTTGAGCTTTTAAATGTTTAACAATATCCTGTAATCATTTTTGAGCTTCAGGCCTTAAGGGATATTGCCTTTGATAAGGAAAAGTGGTGGGGTCTTTTTAGCCTGATTTGGACTGGGCAGGCATTTTTTGTCCTTCCAAATTGTCCTTCCAATGCCCAGACTTCAGGGTTGATTCCCTTTCAAGTAGGGTACAACAAATGGGTAACTTGTTCTCCATATTCATGTAGATAATAGGTCCAGCTTTGGCTAATATATCCCTCCCTAATAACGGTGTGGGACTTTTAGGCATAACAAGAAAGGCATGTGAAAAGAGGAAAGTCTCCCAATTACAACTGAGGAGGTAGAAGAAATACCTGGTTACAGGCTGTCCCAGGATTCCTTGGATGGTAATGGACCTTTAGGACAATTGTCCAGGACAGGAGATTAACACTGAGAAGGCTGTGCCAGTGTCCAGGAGGAAGTCAATTTCCTGGACCTCAATGGTTAAGCGTACCCAGGGCTCCGTGAGGGTGATGACATGAGCCGGCACTTGCCTCAGGCACCCTCAATTCTGTTGTTGGATCATGTGGTTGGGGGCTTCTGACCCGGAGAACCTTCGTCCTCTGGGGCAGTGCACCTTCCAGTGATTGCCTTGACATAGTGGACATGGATGAGGGGGCAGCTTGTTTCTTATTGGACAATCTTTTTTAATGTGTCCTTGCAAACCACACTGGTAACAAGACCTACCAAGTGATTGGCCTGCTCCATTTTCTGTCCTCTCTGAACCACCAGGATTTGTTTGTCTGAAGGCCATGACTAAGGCTGCAGCCTTTCTCTGATTTCACTTTTCCTTTTGGGCCCATTCCTCTTGATCCCTATTATAGAACACCGAGATTGTCAGGTTTAATAGTGCCTCCAAATTTTGTTCAGGACCCAGGGCTTGCTTTTGGAGCTTTCTCCTGATATCTGCAGCTGATTGGATAATACACTTATCTTTTAGAATCACTTGACCCTCAAGTGATTTGGGTGACAGGGGAGTATATTTTTCTTAAGGTCTCCCGTAGTCACTCGAGGAAGGGAGAAGGATTTTCTTTCTTTCCCTGAGTTATGGTGGACATTATTGAATAATTCATCAGCTTTTTGCTAATTCTCCTTAGTCCTTCTAGAACACAGGTCAACAGATGTTTACGACTCCAGTCCCCATGATCTGAGTCAAGGTCCCGGTGGGGATCCATACTGGGGACGGCTTGGTGACCGGTAGAGAATTTGTCCCTTTCTTCGGCTGTCATTCTATCATTTACTTGACTAAGATATGAAGTATCTCCAAACTCTTGGGCTGCAGCTAAAGCCGCATTCTTCTCATTAAAGGGTTTGATCTAACAGTAGCATAACATCTCTCCAAGAGAGGTCGAAGGTTTGCCCTAGACCCTGTAGGACATCTGTGTACCTGTCAGGATCATCTGAAAACTTCCCCAGATCTACCTTGATCTGCTTTAAATCAGAGAAGGAGAAGGGGACATGTACCTGGGTTGGGCCAAATTCCCCTCCCCCTACAACTTGAAGGGGACATAACCGATAGCCTGGGGGTTTTTGTGGTCCTTTAGAGATTTCTTTGCTTATTTTCTTCTGGGCAGGGGAGATTAGAGGAGGATTATCAATTATAGGAAGGGGAGCTATAGGGAGGCTAGGATATGGGGGAGCTGAGAGGTCTTCCTGTGGGATATAAATTGTAAGCTCTTTGCGTAGTTGTGTATTCTCCCTCAATGAAAAGAAATCTTGGACATAAGGTATCACGCTATTTGCCTTCCCTCTTACAGAAAAGGTCAAGCTGCAGGATAGTATTGTAATTTGTACTTCCCTTAGGTGGCCATTTTTCCCTATCAGAGAGAGAGTATTGGGGCCAAGCCATAGTGCAGAAAAAAATGAGCCACCTCTTTTTTAGGGGTTGCAGGTCAAATTGGTCCCAATTTGGATGCATTTCAAGGGTGAGCCTGTTGATGCCTGGTGTTTCCCATCTGAAAGACAAAACACCTGCAGTTTTGGTTTCTTTTGTTTCTCCCCCTGCTCAAGTACCCGCAATGGTCCCTGGACTCTGCTGATTGGAATAGTTGCACTCACCGATGCAGCAGCAGAAACAACCCCTGCCCAAGAACCTGCAATGCTCTCTGGACCCTGCTGGTCGGAATAGTTGCACTCACCGATGCAGTAGCAGAAACAATAGTTTTCCTCCCAGATCACAAGGAGGACTGAGGAAGGTTGGATTTAGTGGCCCTTACCAACGCATTCTCGAAAACCTGCACCCTTACCTGTCCTCCTAGACCACAAGGAGAACCGAGAAAAATCAGATTTAGTGGCCCTTACTGACACATTTTCAAAAACCTGTTAGAGTCCTAAGCATTCTCCTGTTAGCATTGGGACCTTACCCATGTCTTATAGAGATGTTATGCCCCAAAAATGAAGTGGAGGGCCATACCCTGAGGGAGGGAAGGGATCTCCAGTGTTGGAAGAGTGACACCTTTTGTCCTCATATGAATAGGAAGGATACAATTTCTGAGGCTCCCTATATTCTAGCTTCAGGAATAGCTTGTGTTAGGCCTGCTAGTCCGAGGAGGGATCCTAAAATTCCAGATAGTATCCCTACAATGGGGCTTTGGGCAAAAATTATGTCCTTCTGATTGGTGAGCCCGCGTGCCTAAAGTAGGTAACAGAGTCCTGGAGTTTATACTAGAAGTCATTCTTATAGGAGAAACTAGAAAAACACCAGAGACAGGGAGTGATTTTTAAAAGAGGGACTAGCCTCAGAGAAGAGAGGCAAGAGGAACTTTGTTTGCTAGGCATTAGGACCCAGGGGGCAAGGGTCAGGATAGATAGGAGAGATGGGCGAGTCTTGCTTGGGTGACATGCCTTTGAGAGTTCTGCTCATGGCCTCAAGGTCAACCAACTTGTTGTCAGGACCCCGGAACTGCATGGCTTTCCTGTCAACCCTCAGCTCAGTCCAGAAGTACAGGAAAAGTGGAAGCTGGTTACAGGCAAACCAATGCTCCCAACTCCAAAAAGTCAGGGATTGTTAGAGAGCCCTTTCCCAGAAAGCCTGACACCCATGTCTTTAGTCAGGCAGCCATGCTAGTCGCTTTTAACGGGCCAATAGGTACCCGGTATTTAGCCCCCGAATTCTAAGGAAAAATAGGACAGAATAGCAAGTGAAAGGGGTCTGATGGTACTCACTGCTTGGCTGTAGTCTCACTGCTTGGTGATAAACGATAGTCCCTTTGTGGTCGCCAAAATGTGTCCAGAATTGGTGGGTTCTTGGTCTCACTGACTTCAAGAATGAAACCGCAGACCCTCGCAGTGAGTGTTACAGTTCTTGAAGATGGTGTGTCCGGAGTTTCTTCCTTCTGGTGGGTTCATGGTCTCGCTGACTTCAGGAGTGAAGCTGCAGACCTTCGCAGTGAGCATTACAGTTCTTAAAAGTAGCGTGTCTGGAGTTGTTCATCCCTCCTGATGGGTTCATGGTCTCACTGGCTTCACGAGTGAAGCTGCAGACCTTACCGGTGAGTGTTACCGCTCATGAAGGCAGCGTGGACACAAAGAGTGAGCAGCAGCAATATTTATTGTAAAGAGTGAAATAACAAAGCTTGCACAGCGTGGACAGGGACCCAAGTGGGTTGCTGCTGCTGACTTGGACAGTCTGCTTTTATTCCCTTATCTGGCCCCACCCACATCCTGCTGATTGGTCCATTTTACAGAGAGCTGATTGGTCCGTTTTGACAGGGTGCTGACTGGTGCATCTACAAACCTTGAGCTAGACACAGAGTGCTGATTGGTGCATTTACAATCTCTAGCTAGAGGTGAAAGTTCTCCAAGTCCCCACCCAACTCAGGAGCCCAACTGGCTTTGCCTAGTGGATGCCACGCCAGGGTGTGGGCGGAGCTGCCCGTCAGTCTGGCCCCACCTGCCTGCACTCCTCAGCCCTTGGGCGGTTGCTGGGACCGGGTGCCATAGAACAGGGGCTTGTGCCCATCAGGGAGGCTGTGAGTGGGTCAGGGGCCTCGGGCATGGTAGGCTGCAGCTCCTGAGCCCCGCCTTGCAGGGAGGGGAGGTGGCTGAGGCCTGGTGAGAGGCCTGGTGAGAATTCAAGCATGGTGCGAGCAGGCCGGTACTGCTGTGGGACCCAGCACACCCTCCGCAGCTGCTGGCCCAGATGCTACGACCCTTACTGCCCAGGGCTGGCAGTGCCAGCTGCTCTGAGTGCAGGGTCTGCTGAGCCTGTGCCCACCTGGAACTCGCACTGGCCCGCGAGCACCTTGTGCAGCCTCGGTTCCCGCCCGTGCCTCTCCCTCCACACCTCCCTGCAAGCAGAGGGAGCTGGCTCCAACCTCAGCCAAACCAGAGAGGGGCTCCCACAGTGCAGCAGTGGGCTGAAGGGCTCCTCAAGTGCAGCCAGAGTGGGTGCCGAGGCTGAGGAGGCACCAAGAGTGAGCAAGGGCTGCCAGCATGCTGTCACCTCTCACAGCTTTGAGGTCTGGCTGAGGACACATAGAGATCATGCCCTGGTTTACTTCCTCACCAAGGCCCTCTAAGAAATCCCACAGTGGAAGGCTACAAAGCCTAAAGGGATCCATTCCAAGGACAGTGAAACCCCAGAATGTAGCAGACATCGTGAGACACAAGGGGTAGATGTGACTAATATTGTTATTTGCTCATTATCTAGGCAGGGCTACAGTCAAACAGACCACTCATGCCTAATAGGCAACTGAAGTGGTTTAGCTGTCAGATCCAAAGAGCTGGAAATTTTCCTTTCCTTTCCACTCCCCTGTTCTTCCCCTTCCCTGTCTGCTTTCTTCATCTTTTCCTTCTCCTCGTCCACCTACTTCTCCTCTTCTCATGCTTTTTCTTCTTCTCCTTCTTCTAGAATATATTAGCAGAATGGAAGACTTTGTTTTCTTCCAGGCCTCAACTAAATGAATAGATTCTTTTTATACGGCAGTGAATAAAACATTCAAAATGCCAAGAGATAGTTATTAGTCAAGTTTCTGAATAAAGTTGCTTCATTTTCTACTCAAGAAAGACTGAGGTAACAGATATTACCTGTACTGGTTTCTCAGCCCTGACAGGTGAGACCTTACTTTATGTATTTCAAGAATGAACAAAAACCCCTCTTAGGAAGGAGATCTTCAAAGGGAGTCATCCATGTCAGACTCTGCAATACAACCTGGTCACTTTTTCTTTCCCCTTGAGGTGAGCTGTCTCTTTATAAGCAAAATGGGTAACTGAAAATGAGGACTTCATGTCCAACTTTCCTGTTCTCATCTGGTGCAATGATAGGCCAGCTTCCTTTACTCTCCACCAAATTTATAAAGTCACAATCACGGAAAGTCAATTACCCAACAAAAAGCAAGCTATAAAGCATCTTACACTTTTGTTCTATTTATCTTGATTTAATTTATGTAAGTTAGCTTGTGGGAATAGGCCAGGTTAAGTTTATCACATCAGGCTTCCTGAAGAGTGAGCACTCACTGCATGTGTCCACAGATTGCCCAGGGTGGGACACTCTCTATGTGCCTTATGGGATTAGGCAGGGTCCTCTTTGAATGAAACACAAGAGCCCATTCTGAAAATGAAATCTCACATAGGATCTCAATGTGAAGATCAGGTGGGGCTGCTGTCTCCAGAGAGAGGAGAGAGATGAGTTCAGGGAGAGGTGAGATGCACACTTTGAGAACCACTTGCTCTGGGCAAGTTTTCATCAGCAGAATCTGGATTCTGTCCAAGATGGTTCAACCAAGGGGAGAGCCTAGATGTTATAGGACAGATTTTAGCTCAGTTTAGAAAACAAGAGAAACAGAAATAGAAACATCCTTGTTTAGAGCCATGTAACAATGTAGTAGGTTCTTTCAGAAAGCAGCAAAATTCCTGACACTATAGCATTTAAGAAAGTCCGGTTGACATGTTTGAGAGATAAAATTATAGAACTTTCCTCATGAGGCGAGACTGGTTCAGATGACATCTGGCTGTTCATTATAATATTCATAAGTTTTCTGGTGATATTTGACATCTTAGCAGTATGCAGAGCCTACAGGCAGCTGAAATATAATGAATTGCTTGAGGAAAATATTGAGTGTATAAAGTGTACGATTATAGGAATTATGACTATAGATGCCAGTTCTGGCCAACTTGCCAATACCAACACACGAAGGCTGCTGGCTGTCAGTGAGGGCCACCTCAGCTTTTCAGCATTAACATTTTAGATCAGTCCAATTTTTATATACTCAATAACAGCAAGGGTGAGAAGAGCAGTACTCCTAGGTACTCATACTTGGTATGCAACATTGGTATGGGAAACAGTCACAGAAAGAAGCACTTAAATACAGGGAATAGATCCCAAAGCTTCTGTGGCCAGAGGTCTGTACCATTGTTCTGTCCTCCCGCATTTGAAAGTTGGTTATTTACTATATTTAAATCATCAAAATGATCCTTGGCACAGAGTAGACTCATAGACCCTGGGGTGCCCACTTGACCACTGCCAGTGGTGCTGGACGTGGGGTGCAAAGCATGGGTTTCACAGCAAAACACACTACTGTGCCTGTGTGTGTATGTGAATGTGGGCAAGAAACATGGGACTTCTAGATAACCACTCATGCATGTTCCTTTTTAGCATCAAATACAAGTATTTGTATATTAATTTGAGGAAAAAGCTTAATACAACTTCAGAAATGAAAGTGAGAGTCAATTTCAGGTGTTAGACAATGAAAGACCTGTTTCCATTTTGCTGCAGTTTTTCTCTTTTTTTTTTCTCTCAACACTTTAACTTTGGAGTGAAGCACTTCAAATTATATTCCCTAATGGTCTTTGGCATGCATTTTACAAGTTGAAGAAACAGAGCAAAACAGAAGAGAGAAGCTACCATTGGTATAATGGATTTCATTTTTCTTTTCTTTTTTAGTCTGTTGTTTTTGAAGTGGATTCCCACAGGTATAGAATTTCCTTCATGAAAGTTGAAATGAAACTGAAGAGCTCTTCACAGAGAGAAGACCATGTGATACCAAACATGCTTTCCATTTCATCTCCACAATGAGAAGGATTTTTGGTGATAATGCTCTGAGGAATTTGGCTCAGATCTGACTTACAGTGGGTCCAGCAGATACCTGGACACACCCTGTGGTCATATCTCCAGTGCCAGAATGCGTAATTGACATAGACATATTTAGCATCTGGCAGAACCCCCACACTGGCTGACTGGTAGAGTTAGGGTTACTATGGTGGGAAAGGCCAAATGGAAGCCATTGAGGCTGCCTCTACCTAGAAAAATAGTACATCAAATACAATATCGCATCCGTAAAGGGATTGCAGAGATTAGCACCGCCATTAAGGACTTGAAAGATGCAGGGGTGGTGATTCACACCACATCCCCATTCAACTCTGCCATTTGGCCTGTGCAAAAAATAAATGGATCTTGGAGAATGATAGTGGATTATCATAAGCTTAACCAAGTGGTGACTCCAATTGCAGCTGCTGTACCAGACGTGGTTTCATTGCTTGGGCATATTAACACATCTTGGTATGCAGCCATTGACTTAGCAAATGCCTTTTTCTCCATTCCTGTCCATAAGCACAAGCAATTTGCCGTCAGCTGGCAAGGCCAGCAATATAACTTTACTGTCCTACCTCAGGGGTATATCAACTCTTTTTGTGTCATAATCTTATTCAGAGAGACCTTGATCACTTTTCACTTCTGCAGAATATCACACTGGTCCATTACATTGATAATATTATGCTGATTAGATCCAGTGAGCAAGAAGTAGCAAACATACTGGACTTATTGGTGAGACATTTGTGTGCCAGAGGATGGGAAATAAATCCAACTAAAATTTAGAAACTTTCTACCTCAGTGAAATTTCTAGGGGTCCAGTGGTGTGGGGCCTGTAGAGATATTCCTTCTAAGGTGAAAGATAAGTTGCTGCATTTATCCCCTCCTATAACCAAGAAAGAGGCACAACACCTAGTGGGCCTGTTTGGATATTGGAGGCAACACATTCCTCATTTGGGTGTGTTACTCCAACCCATTTATCAACTGACCCGAAAGGCTGCCAGTTTTGAGTGGGGTCCAGAACGAGAGAAGGCTCTGCAACAGGTCCAGGCTGCTGTGCAAGCTGCTCTGCCACTTGGGCCATACGACCCAGCAAATCCAGTGGTGCGTGAGGTGTGAGTGGCAGATAGGGATCCTGTTTGGAGCCTTTGGCAGGTCCTCATAGGTGAATCATAGCAGAAGCCTCTAGGATTTTGGAGCAAGCCTCTGCCATCCTCTGCAGATAACTGCTCTCTTTTCGAGAGACAGCTCTTGGCCTGTTACTGGGCTTTGGTGGAAATGGAATGTCCAACTGTGGGTCATCAAGTCACCATGTGACCTGAACTGCCTATCATGAACTGGGTGCTTTCTGACCCATCTAGCCGTAAAGTGGGTTATGCACAGCAGCATTCTATCATCAAATGGAAGTGGTATATACTTTATCAGTCTCGAGCAGGTCCTGAAGGCATAAGTAAGTTACATGAGGAAGTGGTTCAAATGCCCATGTCTCCACTCCTGCTACCCTGCCTTCTCTCCCTCAGCCTGCACTGATGGCCTCATGGAGTGTTCCCTATGATCAGTCAACAGAGGAACATAAAACTAGAGCCTGTTTCACAGATGGTTCTGCATGATATTCAGGCACCACCTGAAAGTGGACAGATGCAGCACTATAGCCCCTTTCTAGGACATCCTTGAAGGACAGCAGTGAAGGAAAATCTTCCCAGTGGGCAGAACTTTGAGCAGTGCATGTGGTTGTGCACTTTGCATAGAAGGATAAATGGCTGGATGTGTGATTAGGTACTGACTCATGGGCTATAGCCAATGGTTTGGCTGGATGGTCAGGGACTTGGAGGAAGCATGATTGGAAAATTGGTGACAAAGAAATTTGGGGAAGAAGTATGTGGATGGACCTCTCTGAGTGGTCAAAAACTGCAAAGATATTTGTATCCCATGTCAGGGTGCACCAATGGATGACCTCAGCAGAGGAGGATCTTAATAATCAAATGGATAGGATGACTCATTCTGTGGACACCACTCAACCTCTTTCCCCAGTCACCCCTGTCATCACCCAATGGGCCCCTGAGCAAAGTGGCCATGGTAGCAGGGATGGAGGATACACATGGGCTCAGCAACATGGACATCCACTCACCAAGGCTGACCTGGCTACAGCCACTGCTCAGTGCCCAATTTGCCAGCAGCAGAGACCAACACTGAGCCCTCGATATGGCACCATTCCCTGGGATGATCAAGCAGCTACCTGGTGGTAGGTTGATTATATTGGACCTCTTCCATTATAGAAAGGGCAGAGAGTTGTCCCCACTAGAACAGACACTTCAGATACGGGTTTGCCTATCCTGCAGGCAATGCTTCTGCCATGACTACCATCTGTGGACCCATGGAATGCCTTATCCACCGTCATAGTATTCTATAGAACATTGCCTCTGACTGAGGCACTCACTTTACAGCTAAGAAGTGTGGCAGTGGGCTCATGCTCATGGAATTCACTGGTCTTACCATGTTCCCCATCATTCCGAAGCAGCTGGGTTGACAGAATGGTGGAATGGCCTTTTGAAGTCACAATTACAGTGCCAACTAGGTGACAATACTTTTCAGGGCAAAGTTCTCCAGAAGGCCATGTATGCTCTGAATCAGCATCCAATATATGGTACTGTTTCTCCCGTAGCCAGGATTCATAGGTCCAAGAATCAAGAGGTGGAAGTGGAAGTGATCCACTAGCAAAATTTTTGTTTCCTGTTCCTACGACATTTCATTCTGCTAGCCTAGAGGTCTTAGTTCTAGAGGGAAGAACACTGCCACCAGGAGACACAACAACAATTCCATTTTTAAGCTGGGAGTTAAGATTGCCACCTGGACACTTTAAGCTCCTCCTGCCTTTAAGTTAACAGGCTAAAAAAGGAGTTAGTGTTGGCTGGGGTGATTGACCCAGGTATCAAGATGAAATCAGTCCACTACTCCACAATGGAGGTAAGGAAGAGTTTGCATGGAATACAGGAGATCCATTAGGGCATTTCTTAGTATTACCATTTCCTGTGATTAAAGTCAATGGGAAACTACAACAGCTCAATCCAGGTAGGACTACACATAGCCCAGACCCTTCAGGAATGAAGGTTTGGATCATTCCACCAGGAAAAAAACCATGACCTTCTGAGATGCTTGCTGAAGGCAAAGGGAATACAAAATGGGCAGTAGAAGAAGGTAGTCATCAATACCAGCTACAACCACGTGACTAGCTGCAGAAACGGGTACTGTAATTGTCATGAGTATTTCCTCTTTCTTTTGTTAAAATCATGTTTGTGCACGTATATATTTGCACTAAGAAAATACACATGTATATATGTATATTCCATTTTGTCCCTCTAAAGAACTCTAATATATCAGAGATGGAGACTAATAGGGCAAAGTCCATCTCAGGCAAAAAGAAAAGGAAGACAAAGAGTGAACTACGAGAGAATTTGTTTTTCCTAGTGCCCCTTGCCATGCACAGTTGGTAATTCATCAAACACCATGTCTGCTCTTTCAGAGGCTTTGGTGAGGAGCCCATGTGGGGACAGGGCTGAGCTGAGCTCATTGTAACACAAGACACCAGAGCAGCTTGGGAGGAGTGTTCAGATTCAAAGCCAGTCCTGCAGTCTGATTCAGAGTACTAGATATTTGGGCCTAAGAAAGCGTGCTTCATTCCATGGCCGTGAGCGCATTGCGGAGGTGGGGAAGGGAGGACCTTCACTACTAGACTTGGTGTCTTTCTTTAAACCATCATGCATTTTCAGGACATCTTGAACTCATTTCTGGCAACCTCCTACCATTCTATCTAATGAGATAGTTCTGTTGCCTTGGTAGCTAGTCTGAGAGCTGCAGATAGCTTTCCAAATGCCTTTATCCCTTCTGTCCACTTCTCCCATCCTCCTACCTGCCCCAGGCCCAGGCCTTGCCTCTGGGCGATGGTAATACCTCCTCATGGATCTCTCTACCTTGCTCAAATCTATGTTCCATCCTGGAGCCAAACTATCCCACAGATAAAGCCATATTCTTTCTAGGTCTCATAAAATAAGAGCTAGAAATAAAAATAAGTCCTAGAAATAAAAATAAATTGCATGTCTTATATTTTATTTGACAACAAATAAAATACAGGACATGCAGTTAAATTGCAGATAAATAAGGATTTTTTTTTTTTTTAGTATAAGTATATCCCAAGTATTACATGGGACACATATACTAAAAATTTATTTTTTTATCTGAAAATAAATTAACTGGGCATTCTGTATTTTTATGTGCTAAATATGGCCCTGCATATTCTGGCCCAACCTTACTTTTTGCCTCTTTGCATATTATAGGTTCACTCTGTTACTTAGCTGCTAGCAATACCCCCAATAGACTGCTCAGCCTGAGCTCCCCAGAGCAGACCCTGTGAAGGACTGGAGTACAAGTATTTTATTTGGGAAGTACAGAAAACACTGGTAGAAAGTGGTGATGCAACACAGGAAAAGAAGTCAGAACTCACAGTGGATGGCTGGCACTAAATCCTGTGGGGAAACAGTGGGAAACATTATAAAACTCACTAAGAATTTTCCCACTTGTGGGGAAAAGGACCTGGGTATTTACAAATCAACTATGCCAGGCATGGATGGAGGGCTATACTTAGGATGTCATTTCTCTCATGCATTTTACCAGCACTTCACAGAAGGAAAGTGGCCTCTGCCACCTGGGGAAAGCCCTCCAGTAGAGATGCAGATGCAGGCAGGTGAAAGTGCACTGCTGGAGAACAAGGAAGAGTTCAGGCTCCAGGGACATGGGCAAGTTCGCCACAGGCCTGCTACACAGGTATTGCCTTTCCTCTTGTAGGTCCTTTTTCTTTGCTACTCCCTACGTCCTCAGACTGTTCCCACCTCATCCCTCACTGCCCTTTCTTCTTCTCATTCTATTCAGCTTAGATATCACTTCTAGAGGAATACTTCCTCACCTCCACACCTACCCACCATACCTCTGAAACTCAAGTACTCCCCATATCATTTTACTGACTTTTATCACAACTCAGTAATTTCCACTGCAATGTTAAAAAAAGGCTTTCAGCCAATTTCGTTATGAGCATATGTCAAAATTTCATTACAACTTTGCTTCCAGGAAAATAAGGTCTGTGATAGAGTAGAGCAATTTAAAGATTCTTTCTTGGTAAGAAATTGTATTGTTATCAAGAATCATTAGATAATTATTGTTGAAGCAGATACAAAAAGAAAAGAATATTTAAAGATCACCAGGCTCTTAACTGACAGCCATCCGGGTGGCAAATCACTTAATTTCCCAGAACACATTTTTATTGATTAAAATTTATAAGGAAATTATTTAAGCATTAATCAGTCCTCAAAAGAATGTCATGAGTTACATTATTCTAGATATATTCTTGCTCATATCAGGTTTGGAATGACTTGCTCTTTTTCAAATAGCAATTACATGTTTTCTTCTATCTTGTCTCCCTCCAACTCCTTGAGTTTGATGATCGTATCTGGTTCTCTGTCATATGGCCAGTAACTCCAGCAATTGCAGAGACCTCAATATACAACTTAGTGGGGACTCAATAGATACACGTTGAATAAATAAGTATTTAGTAGTACAGATACTGCCAATGAAGTACCACTTTGGCCATATAACCTTGAATTTTGTGGCTCAGCCCTTAAAAAAATGTATTTCTAAGAAATTTCATCAGCGACTTCTAACTTATAGTTCAACATGGGAAGAACTTAAAAGTTGCTACTTTATCCTAAAAACAACTAAAACCTAAACAAACTGAAAAAAGTTAGCAACTCTTCTTGGACTCATCAGAGAAGTGAAGTCACAGGGCAAATTGCTGCTCTCAGAATTGGGGAGAGAGGCAGATATAGAGAATCACAACATACCACAGCAGGAACCCCTGAGCAGAAACTGCCACAGGAACCAGTGCTGGTGTAGAAAAACTGAAGCTGTAATTGATGCATTACTGGAGGCTTGGTGTGGGCAAGTCTGAGAGAGAAAAACTTCAGGGTCCCCACATTTCTGTGAGTTTTACTTCCAGGATCTCTACTAGATTCTCACAGTAAATATTGAAGAAAAGTATCCTCATGGTTTGGCAAAAAGGAAAAAGTAACAATTTTGAGATATGTCACAACAGTCTGTTCTTAACAAGACCTGTCCTTAGGAGAACTAACGTTACCAGAGCCACACTTATTGAGGTTTTATCAGAGCATAACCTGAGGGAAGGGAAGGGAAAGATGAAACTCCTGTACCCTCTAAGGTGGGAAAAAACTGAGAAGTACTGGTGAAGTTCATGGTCCAGACACAGGTTCACCAAAAGAATGAGACCTAATGATAGGACAGTTGAACACTTCCCCTCAAACAAATGGCCCACCACTACATCACTAAAGGCCTATTTATGCCGATTCCTTTTACCTAGTATATCATGTCTACCTTTCAATAAAAATTTATAAAGCATACTAAAAGGCAAAGTACACACTTCAGAGAGACTAAACAAGCATAAAAACTACAGTCAGATCTGACAGTAATGTTACAATTATTCATCCATATATTTTTTAAACTATGATTAGTATACTAAGGGCTTTGATGGAAGAGGTAGACATCATACAAGAACAGATGAATAAGGTAATTAGACAGATGAAAATTCTAAGAATAAAATGAGAGCAAAAAAAAAAGCTGTAATAGAAATGAATTATTTTGATGATTTCATTAGTGAACTGGGCATGGCTAAGGAAAAACTATTCAGAACTTGAAGATATGACAATAGAAACTCAAAAATTGAAAAAAAGACTGAAAAAAGAACCCAAAACAGAATATCCATGTAGAAAAAAGACTGGGAAAAAAAAAAAAAAAACAGAACAGAATAGCCAAGAACGGTGGAACAACTACAAAAGATGTAGCATATGTGTAATGGAAATACAAGAAGGAGATGTAAAAGAGAAACAGCAGTATTTAGAAGCAATAATTACTGAGAATTTCCTCAAATTAATGCCAGATAACAAACTACAGATCCAGGAAGCGCAGAGAACACCAAATAGGATAAATGCAAATGAACAAAGGAACAAAAACAAAAATGTGTTTGTTAGTCTTATACAAATTTCAGAAAATCAAAGCCAAAAAATCCTTAATATTTCTATATTATAGTAGATGTGTATACTTACCAGGTACATGAGACATTTTGTTACAGGCATACAATGCATAATAATCACATCATGGAAAATTGGGTATCCATCCCCTCAAGCCTTTTAGTTGTTTTTAATTGTACAGCTAGGCTAGCTGTGGTATATCACACCTGTAATCCCAGAAATACGAGAGGCTGAGGCAGGCAGATCATTTGATGCCAGGAGTTCAAGACCAGGCTGGGCCACATAGCAAGACCACGTCTCTACAAAAAAATACAAAAATAAGATGAGCGTGGTGGCACATGCCTGTGGTCCCATCTAATTGGGAGACTGAGGTAGGACGATGGCTTGAGCCTGGGAGCTTGAAATGGCAGTAAGCTGTGATCATGTCACTGCACTCTAGCCTGGGCAACAGAGCAAAACCCTGTCTCAAAAAGTAAAATAGAATATACAATTAAATTATTACTGACGTAGTCACCCTGTCATGCTATTAAATACTAAGTCTTACTATGTTTTTAAACTTTTAAACCCATTAACCATCTAAGCATCTTTCCAGTCCCCTTCCTCCACTATTATTCACAGCCTCTGGAAACCATTCTACTCTCTATCTCCAAATGTTTTATTGTTTTGATTTTTAGATCCCACAACTAAGTGAGAACATGTGATGTTTGTCTTTCTGTGCCTGACTTATTCCACTTGACCTAATGACCTCCAGGTTTGTCCATGTTGTTGCAAATGACAGGATCTCATTCTTTTTATGGTTGAATAGTATTCCATTGTGTATAATTACCACATTTGCTTTATCCATTCATCTGTTGATGGACACTTAGGTTGCTTCCAAATCTTAGTTATTGTGAACAGTGCTGCAATAAACATGGGAGTGCAAATATCTCTTTTGACATACTGATTTGCTTTATTTTGGGTATATACCCAGCAGTGGGATTGCTGGAACATATGGTAGCTGTATTTTTCATTTTTTTTTGAGGAACCACCTAACTTTTCTTTACAGTGGTTTTACTAATTTACATTCCTACTAACAGTATTCCCTTTTCTTCACATACTCACCAGCATTTGTTATTGCCTGTCTTTTGGATAAAAGCCATTTTAATGAGGGTGAAATGATATCTCATTTTAGTTTTGATGTTCATTTCTCTGATGATCAATGATATTGAGGACCTTTTGATATACCTGTTTGCCATTTGTACATCTTCTTTTGAGAAATATCTATTCAAATCTTTGGTCCAGTTTTAAACCCAATTATTAGATATTTTCCTGTACAGTTGTTTGAGCTCCTTATATATTTGGTTATTAATTCCTTGTCAGATGAGTAGTTTGATGAGTTTACTTTGTCGATTGTTTCCTTTGCCATGCAGAAGGTTTATAACTTGCTGTGATGCCATCTGTCAATTTTTGCTTTTGTTGCCTGTGCTCGTGGGGTATTACTCAAGAAATTTTTGCCCACACCAATGTCCTGGAGAGTTTCCCCAATGCTTTCTTGTAATAGTTTTATAGTTTGAGGTCTCAGATTTAAATCTTTAAACTATTTTGATTTCATTTTTGTGTAAGGTGAGAGATAGTACTCTAGTTTCATTCTCCTACATATGGGTATCCAGTTTTCCCAGCCCCAGTTATCAAAGAGACTGTCTTTTCCCCCAGTGTATGTCCTTCACACCTTTGTTGAAAATGAATTCACTGTAGGTGTGTGAATTTTTCTTCTGGATTCTCTACTCTGTTCCATTGGCTTATGTATCTTTCTTTATTCTAGCACCATGCTATTTTGGTTACTATAGTTTTGTAGTATAATTTAAAGTCAGATAATGAGATTCTTCCAGTTCTGTTCTTTTTGCTCAAGATAGCTTTGGTTATTCTGGTTTTTTTGTGATTCTTTATAAATTTTAGGATTAAAAAAATTCTGTGAAGATGTCATTGGTATTTTGATAGGGGTTGCATTGAATCTGTAGATTGCCTTGGGTGGTATGGACATTTTAACAACATTGATTCTTCTAATCCATGAACATACAATATTTTTCCATTTTTTAGTGACCTCTTTCATTTCTTAAATGTTTCATAGTTTTCACTGTAGAGATATTTCACTTCTTTGGCTAAGTTGATTCCTAGGTAATTTTATGTGTGGCTATTGTAAATGGGATTATTTTCAGATTGTTCTCTGTTAACGCGTAAAATTCTGTGGATTTTTGTATGTTGATTTTGTATCCTGTGACTTTACTGAATTTATCAGTTCTAATTGTTTTTTGTGTGGAGTCTTTAGGTTTTTTCAAATATAAGATTATATCATCTGAAAATAAGCATAATTTGACTTCCTCATTTCCTCTTGTCTGTTTACTCTAGCTAGGACTTCCAGTGCTATGTTGAATAACAGTGGTAAAAGTGGTATCCTTGTCATACTCCAGATCTAGAGGATAGGCCTCCAGTTTTTCTATTCAGTATTATACTAGTTGTGGGTCTGTCATATATGGCTTTTATTCTGTTGAGATAGGTTTATTCTATACACAGTTTTTTGAGGATTTTATTGTGAAGAGATACTAAACTTTATTAAATGCTTTCTTGAAATCAATTGAAATAATCATACAGTTTTTGTCTTTCATTCATTTGACATGGGGTATCACATTGATTGATTTGCATATGTTGAATTAACTTTTCATCCTTGGGATAAATCCCACTTGGTCATGATGAAATATATTTTTAATATATTGCTGAATTTGGTTTGCTAGTGTTTTGTTGAAGATTTTTGCAACAATATACATTAGAGATATTGGCCTGTAGTTTTCTTTCTTTGATGCATCTTTGGTTTTAGTATAAAGGCAATACTGGCCTCAGAGAATGGGTTTGGAAGTATTCCCTCCTCCATTTTTCAGAATAGTTTGAGTTGGTTGGTATTAGTTCTTTAAATTTTTGATAGAATTCAACAGTAAAGCCACTGGGTCCTTGACTTTTCTTTGCTGGAAGACTTTTATTACAGCTTCAATCTCATTATTTGCTATTGGTCTGTTCAGGTTTTGAATTTCTTCATGGCAGTTTTGGTAGGTTGTATGCGTCCAGGAATTTATCCATTTCTTCTGGATTTTCCAATTTATTGGCATACAGTTGCTCATAGTAGCCACTAATGGTTCTATGAATTTCTGTAGTATCAGTTATAAAATCTCCTTTTTCATCTCTGATTTTATTTATTTGGGGCTTCTCTCTTTTTTTCATAGTCTGGCTAATGGTTTGTCAATTTTGTTTATCTTTTCAAAAAATGAACTTTTTGTTTCATTGATCTTTTGTATT
This sequence comes from Colobus angolensis palliatus, assembly GCF_000951035.1. Lineage (NCBI taxonomy): Eukaryota > Metazoa > Chordata > Mammalia > Primates > Cercopithecidae > Colobus > Colobus angolensis. The sequence goes on from NW_012118043.1 coordinate 2,764,611, forward strand.
TTTTCTTCATTTTAATTTCTTTTATTTCTGCTCTGATCTTTATTATTGCTTTTCTACTAATTTTGGGTTGAGTTTGCTCTTGCTTTTCTAGGCCATTGAAATGCATCATTAGGTTATTTATTTGAAGGTTTACTTTTTTGATGTAGTCACTTATAGCTATAAATTTCCATCTTATTACTACTTTTGTTGTACCCCATACAGTTGGGTGTGTTGTGTTTCCATTATCATTTATTTCAAGAATTTCTTCAATTTTTTAAAAATTTCTTCATTGGCCCACTGGTCATTAAGGAGCATATTATTTAATTTTCATATGTTTGTATATTTTCCAAAATTCCTCTTTTTATTGATTTCTAGTTTTGTCCCATTTTAGTCAGAGAAGATGTTAGATATTATTTCAAATTTGGAATGTTTTAAGACTTGTTTTGTGACCTAACATATGGTCTATTTTTGAGAATGATTCATGTGCTGAGGAGACAAATGTGTATTCTGCAGTCATCGGACAAAATGTTCTGTAAATATTTATTAGGTCCACTTGGTTTATAGTGCAGATGAAGTCCTACATTTCTTTGTTGATTTTCTATCTGGGAAATCTATCCCATGCTAAAAGTGGGCTGTTGAAGTCTCTAGCTATTATTATATTGGGGCATATCTCCCTCTTTAGTTCTAATAATAATTGCTTTATAATCTGGGTACTCTAGTGTTGGGTGCATATATATTTACAATCATTATATCCTCTTGCTGAATTGACCCCTTTATCAATGACCTTTTTGTCCTTTGTCTCTTCTTACAGTTTTTTTGTAATCTATTATTTTCTGGTAGAAGTAGAGCTATTCCTGTTCTTTTTTAGTTTTCATTGACATAGAATATCTTTTTCCATCTCTTTATTTTCATTATCTGTATATCTTTATATGGTGAAGGGTGTTTCTTGTAGGCAAGAGATCATTGGGTTCTGTTTTTCAACTACTCAGCCATTCTGTATCTTTTGATTGAAGAGTTTAGTCCATTTACATTCAATATTATTATGGATAAGTAGGGGCTTGTTCCTTTTATTTTGTTATCTGTTTTCTTGCTATTTTGCAGTCTTTCCTTTCTTCCTGTCTTCCTTTTAGTAAGGTGATTTTGTTTGGTAGTGTGCTTTAATTTTTTGCTTTTTATTTTTTGTGTATCCATTAGATGTTTTTCAATGTTACATTACCATGAGGCTTGCAAATACAATCTTATTACTCATTATTTTAAACGGATGACAACTTACCACTGATTGTGTAAACAAATATGCCAAAAGAAAATGAATAAAAACCCTACATTTTCAGTTCTTCCACTGATTTTTAACATTTTATTGTTTTTCTTTGACTTATTGTACTGTTTATGTCTTAGAAAGTTGTTGTAGTTATTATTTTTGATGGGTTCATCTCTTAGTATTTCTACTGAAGTCAAGAGATGTTTACACACCATAATTACAGTGTTATACTAATTTGTGTTTTGCTGCATGCATACTATTACCAATGAGGTTTGTATCTTCAGATGATTTATTCTTGCTCATTAGAGTTCTTTTCTTTCAGATTGAAATACTCCCTTTAGGATTTCTTATTGTTTTATATTATTTTTTATTTTGTCTCCTCTAATGATGTATTTTCAGAAAGCCTGTCTTTGAGCTCATTAATTCTTTTGCTTAATCATTTCTGCTACTAAGAGACTGTTGCTTTTTTAGCACTTCAATTACATTTTCAGCTCTAGAATTTCTGCTTAATTCTTTTTAATTATTTCAATATTTTATTTAAATTTATCTGATCTGAATTCCTTCTCTGTTATTTTGAATTTCTTTGAGATTCTTCAACAGATCTATTTTGAGTCATCTGTCTGAAAGGTCATATATCACTATTTCTCCAGGATTGGTCCCCAGTGGCTTCTTTAGTTCATTTGGTGATTTTATGTTTTCCTGAATGTTGTTCATGTTTGTAAATGTTCTTCAGTGTCTGGTCATCAAAGGGTTACTTTATTGCAATCTTCAAGTCTGGGCTTGTTTGTGCCTGTCCTTCTTTGGAAGGCTTTGCAGGTATTCAAAGGGACTTGGGCTCCAAGCCCAGTAATGCTGTAGCTTTTGCAGATGCATAGAGGTACTGCCTCCATGGTCTTGGATAAGATCCGTAAGAATTCTTTGGATTCCCAGGCAGAGACTCTTGTTCTTTCTCCTAATCATATGGAGTCCCTCTCTCGGTGCTGAGCCACCTGGAACTGGGGGTGTGGTGATGCAGACACCCTTGTGGCCACCACCACTGGGAGCTTGCTGGGTTAGCACAGCACTGACCCTTTTCCAAAGCTCTTCCGTTTAGGGTGGTGAGTTCCCCAGGCCCTAGGCATGTCCAGAGATGCTGCCTGGGTGGCAGAGTTGGAGTAAAAAACCTTAGAAATTTACCTAATGTTCTATTCTACAGCAGCTTATCTGGCACTCAAACCACCATATAAAGACCTTCTCACTCTTCCCTTCCCTTACCACAGGTAGAAAAGCCTCTCCCTGTGACTGCCATCACCCGTCAACAGGAAGTTCTGCCAGGCCACTGCCAGCATTCATGTGGTTTGTGGTAAATGTCGCTAAGCCTCGGACTCACCCTTTAGAGTTGTGTGCTCCACTCTTCCCATGGCATGTCCAGAAATGCTGTCCAAAAGCCTAGACCTGGACTTGGTGACCCCGAGAGCCTGTGTGTTACTCTACCCCACTGTGGCCTAGCTGGTTCCTAGAATGCAGGATAAAGTCCCCTTTACTTTTCCTTCTGCTTTTCTCAAACAAAAGGAGTCTTTCATCGTAGCCACCACAGCTGAGAATGTACTGAGTTTCTCCTGAAGCCAGCATGTCTCAGAGACCAAGGCCCATGGCATACTCCCTGGGTACTGCTGATGGGTATTCAACCCCCAAGGGCTGTTTAGTCAGCAAGTGATGAATCCTGCCAGGACTTGGTCCTTCCCTTCAAAACAGCAAGCTCCCTTTTGGCCCAGGGTGTATGTAAAATATATCCAGGAGCTAGGGCCTGGGATCAGGGGGTCATGGCTCTGCCCAGTACCCTATCCTACTGTGGTTGAGTTGGTATCCAAGATGCAAGATAAAGTTCTCCTTGCATCAGCAATTCAAGACTGCCTCCTGCCCTTCTTTATGTCTCTTTCCACAATAGAAAATTAAAAGCTTTGGGAGGCCAAGGAGGCATATCACGAGGTCGGAAGTTTGAGACCAGACTGACCAACATGGTGAAACCCCATCTCTACTAAACATACAAAAATTAGGTGGGCATGGTGGCGCATGCCTGTAATCCTAACTACTCAGGAGGCTGAGGCAGGAGAATCGCTTGAACCTGGGAGGTGGAGGTCGCAGTGAGCCGAGATCATGCCATTGCACTCCAGCCTGGGTGACAGAGTGAGACTCTGTCTCAAAAAAAAAAAAAAAAGAAAGAAAGAAAGTTAAAAGCAGGTACTGTGATTGCTCACCTGATTTTGGGGTCTTGTGACAGTGCTTTTGTGCGCGCAGATAGTTGTTACATTTGGTGTTCCAGCAGTGAGGATGAACAGTGTAGGCTTCTATTCTGCTATCTTGCTCCACACCTCCAAAAAAAAAAAAAAAAAGAGTACACCAAACAGGATACATGAAAAGAAAAATTACACCTAGGCATTTCATATTCAACTTAGAAAAATCAAAAAAAAAAAAAAAAAAGTCTTGAAAGAAGCCAGAGGGGGAAAAACCTCCTTACCTATAGAGGAAAAAAGATAAGAATTACATTAGACTTCTCCCCAGAAACTAAATAAGCAAAAGAAATGTAGAGTAAATCATCTGTATGAAAGAAATACTTAAAAGCATTGAGAGAAGAAAACTATCAACCAAAAATTCTGTAGCTGCAGAATTTTTCTTCACAAGTGAAGAGGAAATAAAGACCCAGACAAACAAAAATGGAGACAATTTGTTGTTAATAGACATGCCTTGTAAGAAATGTTAAAGTAAGTTCTTCAGAGAGAAGGAAAATAATGTAGGTCAGCAACTCAAATCTATATTAAGAAAGGAAGAGCACTGGAGAATGAACAAGTGAAGGTAAAATGAATGTGAGACATTCATTGTTTTTATTCTTGATTGAACTAACAAATAAATTTTTCCAAAATAATAGCAAAAAAATAGCAACAATGTATTCAATTTTGTATGCTTATGTGTAAGTAAAATGAATAGCAACAAAGAGGAGACAGGAGAGAAGAATTAGGAATATTTTGTAATTACAAGTTATTTGCACTATCCGTGAAATGTTATAATATTATTTGAAAGTGAACTTGGATTAGTTGTACATTTTTATAACAAACTCTAGGGCAACTACTTTAAAAAGGATATAATTGACATGTAAAAAAGAAGATATAATATGCCTAATAAAACCCACAAAAGGCAGAAATAGTCTGAAAGACAAAGTAGAAAAATAAACAAGAGAAACTAATAGAAACAATAAAAATATGGTAGATATTAATCAAATGATACAATGTCTGCTCTCAGCCTACAGTGAAATTAAACTAGAAATCAATAACAGAGCAATTGCTGAAAAATACAAAAGTACTTGGAGGTTAAGCTACACACTTCTAAATAACACATTGGTCAAATAAATCTCAGGAGAAATTTTTTTCAATATTTTGAAATAAATGAAAATGAAAACACAACTCATCAAAATTTGAGGTATGCAATGAAAGTAGTGCTTACAGGGAAATATTTATCATTAAATGTATATGTTAGAGGCCAGGCGCGGTGGCTCATGCCTGTAATCCCAGAACTTTGGGAGGCTGAGGTGGGCAGGAGATCGAGACCATCCTGACTAACATGATGAAACCCTGTCTCTATTAAAAAAATACAAAAAATTAGCTGGGCATGGTGGTGGGTGCCTGTAGTCCCAGCTATTTGGGACCCAGCTCAGACAGAAGAATGGCGTGAACCTGGGATCCTGAGCTTGCAGTGAGCCGAGATCGCACCACTGCACTCCAGCCTCGGTGACAGAGCGAGACTCTGTCTAAAAAAAAAAAAGTATGTTAGAAAAGAAGGAAAATTACAATCCACAATCTTGGCTTCTACCTTAGGGAACTAGAAAAAGAAGAGCAAATACAATTCAAGGTAAGCAGAGAAGAAGTAATAAAAATTAGAGCAGAAATGAATAAAATTCAAAAGAGGATATAAATTAGGAACATCAACAAACAAAAGATAATTTCTTGAAAAGATAGATAAAATTGACAAACCTCTAGCCAGGCTAACTAAAACAAAGAGAAGAGATGAGACAAATTACAAATACTATAAATAGGAGATATCACTACAGACCTCATAGACACTAAAAGGATAATGAAGGAATATTATGAACAACTCCATGCCTACAAATTTGATAGCCTAGATTAAATGAACCAATTCCTTGAAAGACACAATTGTAAAAACTCACACAAGCAGAAATAGATAATCTGAATAGCTGTATATCTATTAAAGACATTGAATCAATAATTAATATCCTTCCAAAACTGAAAAATTTGGTCCAGATGATTTCATCAGTGACTCCTACCAAAAATTTTTAAAAAAATTACACGAATTTCTCTACAGTCTCCTTCGAACAGAGAAACAAAGGCAATACTTTTTAAAATTGCTCGAAATTCTCTACAATCTCCTTCAGAACAGAGAAACAAAGGAAATACTTTTTAATTCCTTCTATGGGGCAGCATTAACGTACTACCAAAACCGAAGATATTATAAGAAATGAAAACCACAGACTAATATCTCTCGGCAACATCAATGCAAAAACCTCCAATAAAATATGAGTACATTGACCAAGAATGAATATAAAACATTATACATAACAGCCAACTGGGATTTATTTTTCCCTAGGTATCCAAGACTGTTTCAACATTGACAAATCAATTAATTTAATTCATCACATTAACAGACTAAAGAAGAAAAATCATTTGACAATATACATAGATGCAGAAAAAGCATCTATCAAAATCCACACCCATTTATGACAAAAAGTTTCAGCAAGTTAGGTTAAAGGGGAATTCCTCAACTTGATAAAGAACATCAAAAAAAAAAAAAAAACCTAAACTAAAAACTACAAAAAAACTTAAAAACTACAGCTAACATCATATGTAATGGTGAGAACTTGAAGCTTTTCTGTAAGATCAGAAACAAAACAAAGTTTTTTTGTTTGTTTGTTTGTTTTTGCCACTGCTTTTCAACATCACACTGGAAGTACTAGCTAATTCAGTAAGACAAGAAAATGAAGTAAAAAGTATTCAGATTGGGAAGGGAGAATTACAACCATCTTGTATGTAGATTACATGATCATCTCTATGGGAAATCTGAAGAAATCTGTGAAAAACTCTTGGAACTAATAAGCAATTATAGCAAGGTTGCAGGATAAAAGTTAATATATTAAAGTCAATTGCTTGTCTATTTATGGGCAAAAATTACAAGTGGAATTTGAAACTAAATGCACATTATCATTTACATTAGCACCCAAAAATTTATACTTAGGTGTAAATCCAACAGAATAATTTAAAATATATTATTTTATAATTATATTAATTATTTTTAAATTATAAGTTGCATGTTATACTTCTTTATATTTATAATTTTATAATTATGTGTGAAAACTATAAACCTCTGATGAAAGATATTAAAGAAGAATTAAATAAATGGAGAGATACTCCATGTTCATGGATAGAAAGATGTAATATTGTCAAGATATCAATTCTTTTCAACTTGATCTATAGATTCAATTTAATCCCATCAAAATTCTGGCAAGTTATTTTGTAAATATTAACAAACTGATTCTAAAGTTTATATGGAGGGGCAAAAAAAAAATAAAAACCCAGAAAGCCAACTTAATATTGAAGGCAGAAACAAAGTCAGAGGACTGACACTATCCAACTTCAAGACTTACTATAAAGCTACAGTAAGCAAGATAATGTGGTATTCATGAAAGAATAGACAGCTAGATCAATAGAACAGATCAAATGGAACAGAGAGCCCAGAAATAAACCCACATAAGTATCACCAACTGATCTTTGGCAAAGAGTGAAAGCAGTACAACGGACCAAAAATAGTCTTTTTAAAAACGATGATGGAACAACTGGATATTGACATGCAAAAAAAAAAAAAAAAAAAAAAAAAACACTCTAGACACAGAATTTATACTGTTTACAAAAAAAAAAAAAACTCAAAGTTGTTCATAGACATAAAGGTAAAACACAAAACTATAAAACTTCTAGAAAATAACAGAAGAAAACCTAAGTAACCTTGAGTATGGCAACGGCTTTTTATATAAAACACCAAAGGCATGATTCATGAAAGAAATAATTGAGCTGGACTTCATTAAAATTAAAAACTTTTGCTGTAAGAAAGGGCAATAAATCTATTCTGTATGCTACCATATTATGCTACAATGGTTGATACATGCCACTGTGCATTTACCAAAACCCACAGAATGTACAATATCAAGAATGAACAGAAATTTCAACTATGGATTTAGGGTGATAATGATGTGTTAAGGTAAGTTCATCAATTGTATAAATTGCACCACCACTGTGGTTCAGGATGTAGGTAGTGGGGGAGGTTGCACATGTGTGGGGACAGGAGCTATATGGGAAATCTCCATACCTTCTGCTCAATTTTCCTCTAAACCTAAAGCGTCTCCAAAGAATAAAATTTATTCGTTAATAATAATCATCATCATCCCTGTGACACAGAGGTTTTATTTTTTCCTCCTGTGCCTCCATTACCTTTCCTGAACCCAGTCGCCTCCTGAGGTGATAATCATAGATAAGGCCTTTTAATAAAACAGACTAAAAGAAATGCCAAAAGAAGGAAAAATAAAGAAAATTTCTAAACAGAGAATGTAATTACCTTTCAGGTATCTCCTAAAATAGGATTGGAAACGTTTTCCATTCCTAATGCTCTTTGTAATTTAAAACCAACTAGCTGCCTAGTGCTGCAATGTCTGTTGCTCCAGTGATGGATGCACTGAAGGTCGTGATTTCATCACAATGCAATATATCAATGCAGCAAAATTGCACTTGTACCCTATGAATATATACAAATAAGTAAATTTTAAAAAGACCAACTAGCACCAGAGGCTGAACAAGAGTTAGAAGAAGGGAGACTCCACAAAAGAAAGTGAAGTCCACATTATATGATCACATTTACATGCAATGTCAAGAATATGCAGATTTGTAGGGGCGGAAAATAAACTAGTGGTGTCCTGGGATTGGAGGGAAGGGGCAGTTAACCAATTGTGATAGCTGAGAAGTATATAGGTTTTAGGAGGAGTTGAGGTGATGAAAATGCTCTAAAATTTATTGTGGCAATGGTTGCACAAGTCTGAATATACTGAAAGCCATAGAAATGTATGTTTTAGGCAGGGTGTGATGGTTCATGTCTGTAATCCTGGCACTTTGGGAGGCTGAGGTGGACAGATGTCCTGAGCTCAGGAGTTTGAGACCAGCCTGCCAACATGGTGAGATCCCCATCAGGTTGCAGTGAGCCAAGATCATGCCACTGCACCCCAGCCTGGGAAACAGAGAAAGACTCTGTCTCCAAAAAAAAAAAAAAAAAAAAAAAAAAAAAATACAATTGTATGCTTTAAACAGGCTGACTTTATGGCATGTAAATTATACCTCAATAAAGTTGCCACACACACAAAAAAGTGGTAATTGAGGCAAACCGACAGTGAAAATGACCAAATGACCAAGGGATGGCAGGAAAGGGGAGGACCAAGAGAAAGAATCAAAAACAAAGAGTTTGCTTGCCAAATTCCAACCTCAGAGGGGTGGCCACATGGAGATACTTTGACAATTTAAAAATTGGGCTTCAAGTGTTTAAGGAACTGCAGACAAATAAGAGTCAAGAAGCCAATCCTAAATCTCAGTTCCCCTGTGAAGTATGTAGGGCTTGCATTAATCAACCTGAACCAAAATAAAAGACAGTTTTGCACATGATGTTCAACAGACTCTCTGTCTAACAATGCAATTGTTTGCTACCAGCCTCCTTTTATTATAAAGGGAGTACCTTTAAACTCACAATAACGAGTGACCTATATTTTAATCCTTCTTGATATTTTATATTTTAACATAGAATCAAACATGAACCTCAGAGAGCTGTGAATCCAGATTGCATATTCTTTTTGACGACATAAAGTTTAATTTAATTGTTTTTTGCCATTATGTCATCTGCTTCTATTGAAGAATACATTGAAAAAATATCCCTTGAAACTCAACATCATCTTTTTCGGAGGAGTGGTTTCCCCAAAACGTGTCCATGGATTTGACTACATCAAAAGCATCTGAAGTTCTTGGCCAGGCATGGTGGCTCACACCTGTAATCCCAACACTTTGGGAGGCTATGGTGGGCAGATCACTTGAGGCCAGGAGTTTGAGACTAGCCTGGCCAACATGGCAAAACCCCGTCTCTCTTAAAAATACAAAAATTAGCCAGGTGTGGTGGCATGCTCCTTTAGTCCCAGCTACTTGGGAGGCATGAGAATTGCTTGAACCTGGGAGGCAGAGTTTGCAGTGAGGAGATCGTGCCATTGCTCTCAAGCCTGGGCAAAAAAGTGAGACTCTATCTAAAAAAAAAAAAAAAAAAAAAAAATTGAGGCTCTTGTCAAATGCACACATGCAAAGCTACTGAATCATAAGCCTGAGACTGTCACTTAGGATTATGATTCTATATGCTAACATATAATTCTGTATATTAACAAGGACCTCTTCTATACATATCCCAATTGAAAACCACTATGACATATCACATATCTCTCCTTTGTAAGAAACCGTGAGAAACATCTCTGATATAGTTTGGATATGTGTCCCCACTCAAATCTCATGTTGAATTGTATTTCCCAAGTTTGGAGGTGGAATCTGGTGTGAGGTGATTAGATCATGGGGGTGGATTGCTCATGAATAGCTTAGCACCATCCCTCTTGGTATCGTCCTCATGATAGTAAGTGAGTTCTTATAAGATCTGCTCACGTAAAAGTGTAGCGCTTCCCCTCTCACTCCCTTGCTCCTGCTCACACCACTTGAGATGCCTGCTCACCCTATGCCTTCCACCATGATTGAAAGCTTTCTGAGGCTTCCCCAGAAGCAGATGCCACTATGCTTCCTGCACAGCCTGCAGAACCATGAACCAATTTAACCTCTTTTTAAAATAAACTACCCAGTCTCCAGTATTTATTTATAGTAATGTAAGAATGAACTAATACAATCTCTTACTTCAATTCTAGGAATAACTGTCCTAAGCAAAGTACCTCACCTCCACTTATACTACAGCCAGCATTTCCACACACAGTACTTAGAGATACAATGAATTTTGTAGTTGACTATTCTTTTTAATTCACCTACAGGAATATCAGAATCCAGTTTTCCACCTCTTTATATTTGATGTGCTGGTCTTGGACTAAGTTCATTTTCCTTCTAGTCCAATTACTTCAAATTATTTTAATTTGTTAGTTATCTAAGTCACCTCAAATACTTTTTGCAACAAGGGGGTGTAAATAAGTTATTAAGAAAGATCTTTAACAGTCCAAAGCATCAGGATCCTGTAGTCAAGGAACCAGAAGCTCATTTACACAGTCAGTTGCCATTCCTCCCTTGAATGCTTTATGGTTTCCTGTCCCCAGGGAACAAGTGCACATCCTCCTTGTCTCAGGAGCAGAAATGCAGACTGTTTATTTTTCAGTTATTAGCCATAATATTAGTGATGGAGACACTGTCAAAGCTTTACCTGAAACACCCCTACATTTTTAGAAGGAGCTAAAGCCCAGAAATAATAACTAGTTGGCTCAAAATTGTTCCTAGAATGAGAAAGTTGGGATAAGAAAGCAGGCCTCTTGACTCGTCACCTATTCCTTTTCTTACCATACCATACCCATAGCACTTCCCAATTTGCTAATTTCTAGGGATAATTCAAGGAGGGTTATTGCTTCTTATTGCAAGTGCTCCTGTATTCTAAACAGTAACCTGAGGGATGCACTCTGGATGACTCAAGACTTAGGCACTAAGAAGACACCCTCTGTTTCTTGCTTTCTGGGGTTAGTTCATGAAAAAGTAGCTAGGGCAGAGGGAACAATGACCAGGTGATGAATAGCCCAATAATCTACAAAACATTGGTTCATTTCCCAGTGGGTTACTCTGGCCCTTCTCCATATTATCTCCAAAATTCCAATCTCTACCATCCTTTCAGTGAGAGCATCTCTTAGAAATTTGAGAATCCTCTTATTTCTATGGAGAAACTCAGTATGACATGAGCATGTTCAAAGAAAAGACAGTTATTTGAAGAAAATTTTATTGATGAGGGTTTTTCCCCCTTAAGAAACATGAAAGGTTTGGTCTAAGAAACCCAGGTATTAGACGGAATCTTTTATACCTTGGGGCTCCCAGAAACCACAGTGTATGCAAAGTCACAACACTCAGAAGGGCCATTTATTTATATTATATGTCAATTAGTAATATGCAGATGTCCTCAAATTGGTTGTGGTTATATATTGCAATAATTTCTAATCCGTTACTCATAAAATGACTAATGAAATTACAAAATACAGCAACAGAACTGATTCCTCTTGAGTCACTCTGCTCCTATTCTTGCTCATTTGCTATTTTTTTCTCCACACACACACACACACACTTTCAGCAATTCAGTCACTCAGAGCCGCAGCAGTTTAGAGATCAAAGTTTCTACATTTCTAGTTTGAAATTTCCTTAAATAATTAAACCTAATCTAAAAATAACTTAATGTTTCATAAATCTTATTTGCATTCTTCAGCCACATTCTACCTGGTTCATTAAGTGGGGGAGGATGCCTAGATAGTATAAGACATAAACCACCAACAAGCCAAATTAAAGATAATGTTAATTTGTAACAATTGTTCAGTGAGTTGGATTTAGTTATTGTGATTCCAGAATGTATGCAACTGAATGTAGGGCCAACCTTAGGTGTCCTGGTATGCTTCTTTGACTGATCATGTTTTGGGCTATGGTGTCAGTTTACTTTCCTGAGCCGGAAGGGAAATATTGAAAATGTGACCAAGTTAGGCAAGTTACCTTAATTCTCAGAGCTTCAGTTTCCCAATCTACTAGTTTCTTAGCTTTCAAGTCTATAGTGAGAATTAAAGATAATAGGTGTCTGGCCAGGTGTGGTGGCTTACAACTGTAATCCCAGCACTTTGGGAGGCTGAGGCGGGCAGATCATCTGATATTAGGAGTTCGAGACCAGCCTGGCCAACATGGTGAAACCACATCTCTACTGAAAATACAAAAATTAGCCAGGTGTGGTGGTACACGCTTGTAATCCCAGCTACTCCTGAGGTGAGGCAGGAGAATCGCTTGAACCCAGGAGGTGGAGGTTTCAGTGAGCTGAGATCGCACCACTGCACTCCAACCTGGGTGACAGAGCAAGACTCCCTCTTGGTGGGGGGTAGGGGGGAAAGATAATAGGTATCACTTACTTAATATAGTGCCTGGTACATAATAGGAAGTTGGTATTGTTATTAATAATAACAGAGGGGCTCTTGTTTTATGATAAAAGAAACTAGTTTTGTAGCACAATTAGAACAATTATAATAACCACAAACTACTTTTCATATCACTCTACAAGCAACATCATTTTACCTGAAATTCTCTAGAAATCATTAAACAATTCCAGAATATTTACAGCTTTAATTTTCTGGAAACGTATGCCCTGGGAATATAAAATATTGACACTTTAAAAAAAATACTGTGGTGCCTCACATCTGCTCCAATAAATTAATGTTATCTTGATTGACACTTTTGGTGGAGGCAAATGTAGGAACCGATGAATAAATTGATCCAATAACACATTAGCAAAATTCTGTGTTTTGATATCTATAACACACTTTGAAACATGTCAAGTTTGTATTCCTCCTTTCTGGTTGTGCATGGTCAGTTACTGACCTTCATCTGGCACTTTGAATAATAGAACATGTGTCACTAAAAGGTCTTTTTATGTGAGTCCTGAGCAAGCTGTGATGCTGTGGCTGCTCACTTTCTTCATGTGAGTGGCACAAATGGGAGGACAACTGTGAATGATTGCAAGCTGTCTAACTTAACAATCTAGGGAGGTAACACAATTGCAACAAAAGAAAAATTTTGTACAGCTTTTCATGGGTGAGTTATAGTATCTATAGAGATGGAAATAGTTACATATTTCTTTATATTTTTGAGACTAAAAATGCTGTAACAACAACAAAAAGGATCACAAAAATTCAATCAATGTGTCCATTGGTTCCATTGGTTTTTGTTTTGTTTTGTGCAATGGAGTGATCTCAGCTCACCACAACCTCTGCCTCCTGTGTTCAAGCAATTCTCCTGCCTCAGCCTCCCAAGAAGCTGGGATTACAGGCATGTGCCACCAAGCCTGGCTAATTTGGATTTAAGATGGGGTTTCTCCATGTTGGTCAGGCTGTTCTTGAACTCCCAACCTCAGGTGATCTGCCTGCCTCGGCCTCCTAAAGTGCTGGGATTACAGGCTTGAGCCACCGTGCCTGGCTAAATGTGTCTTTTTTTTTTTTTTTTTTGAGACGGAGTCTGGCTCTGTCGCCCAGGCTGGAGTGCGGTGGCCGGATCTCAGCTCACTGCAAGCTCCGCCTCCCAGGTTTACGCCATTCTCCTGCCTCCGCCTCCCAAGTAGCTGGGACTACAGGCGCCCGCCTCGCCTCGTCGCCCGGCTAGTTTTAGTAGAGACGGGGTTTCACCGTATTAGCCAGGATGGTCTCCATCTCCTGACCTCGTGATCCGCCTGTCTCAGCCTCCCAAAGTGCTGGGATTACAGGCTTGAGCCACCGCGCCCGGCCTAAATGTGTCCATTTTTATCTCCTGGTTCATCTAGTATTCAAAGACAAAAGACTGATAATGCACATCGCAATACTCTGTGGTTCTCTTACTTGGGTATATTCCCAGAAACTGATGTCTCTAAAATCAAAAGCACTTAGGAGCTATTAATGTTAAATAATATTAGGATATCATATTAGTCATTTTGTGCTGTCATAAATACCATAGAACAGGTGACTTAAACAACAGAAATGTGTTTCCTCATACTTTTGAAGGCTGGGATGTCCGAGACCAAGATGCCGTCTGATTCGGTTCCTAGTTAGGGTTTTCTTCTTGGCTTGTAGGCAGGTATTTTCTTGCAGTGCCTTCTTTTTTGTTTCACTTTTATTTTAGTTTCAGGGGTGCATGTGCAAATTGATTCTATAAATAAATTGTGTGCTGTGGGGGGTTGGTGTACACATTATCTTATCACACAGGTAATAAGCATAGTACCCAATAGGCAGTATTTCCATCCTCCTGCCCTCTACTCTCAAGTAGGACTAGGTGTGTATTGCTCCCTTCTTTGTGTCCGTGTGTACTCAATGTTTAGCTCCCACTTACAACTGAAAACATGTATCCTCTTCTTATAAGGCCACCAAACTTATCAGATTAGGACCCTACCCTAATGGCTTCATCATAATTACTTCCTAAAAGCCCTGTCTTCAAAAACCGTCACATTGAGGATTAAGACTTAAACATATGAATTTTGGGAGGACACAATTCAGTCCATAGCAAACATATTTTTAACGCAAAAAAAAAAATTATTAGGAACAGAGGGCAAGCAAAGTGAGGGAAGAAGAGGAATTTTACATGGTGTGAAGAGTAAATATTGGTGTCTCTGTTTTTCAGTTACTGAAGAATGAGCTGCCCTTAAGTTTACGGACTTAAGTTTTAGTACTAGGAATAACCATTAAATAAGAAATGTTTCCTGGCAAGCTGTCCCACAGAAAGGTGTGAAATAGCATCCTTCTCACAAGTTTCCACAGAATTCTCAGCTAACTGGCATTGTTATAGCAACCAGAGTGCCAATGGAAGCAGTCATGGCCTTCGTAATCAAGTATCACTATGGCAACAGGAGCCTCTGGAAAGTAAAAGAAAAAAAAAAATCTTAAACTGTCAACTGGAATCAAAGACATTTGAAAAGGAAAAAAGGCGGAGGCTGAAATGAACACGAGGCTAGAGCAAGGGCCAGAGCAAAGAGAAATGATTGTACAGAAGCTGAACAAACAAGAGAGAAGGGAAACAATAAGCCAAACAGAGGGCAGAAACGTGGCTCGCATTAAGAAAGAGCAAGGCAGGAAGAAACGTGGAAACACAGAATAGTCAAAGCCATGTTCAAATGAGAAGATTCATAATGTTTACCAATTTTAATAGCCCAGGGTCAGATAAGCATGGAATGTTAAAGTCTATGTTGAAACTCTCTAATATGCTAATAGAAGTATTGAAGAGATATTTAGAATGAGGCCACGAGATAATAAGAAAGGGAAAAACCATTTGTGGAGTGCTTTTGGAATAGCATCCTGCTGACTAGGAATTCTTGTAATATTTGGTGTTCAAAAGTACCACATTTGAATGTGAGTCTTCCTTTATCGGACAGTGTAATTGCTTCAGACAAGGGCACATTGCCATTTGGTCCATTACAAATATATGTTTTCTTCATTAAAGGATCTTAATGGATTTTTTTCCATGAAACAATTAAGGGAATTACTCTAATACTATTAAAAAGTAAGTGGCAATGTCATTTGGAATAAAACATCTTCACTTGATATTTTCTATGTTTTATTGTCGGTTAGACAGGACTGAAGTTTTTATGACCCAATATTAACTTTTTGGGAAGGGAAAATATATTTTTTATTAAAAGATGCCACTAAAATGTCAATGCTTCATTTGTATAATTAAGAAATGATTTTCATAAGAGATTTAAAAAGGAATGAAAATAGAAATTATAGGTGCAGTCATAAATAGTCAAGAGAAAAATAACACAAGTTTGAGATTAAAGCATAGAAATAAAACCAGCAGTCTGGGTGCTTTGCAGAAATCTGGTCCCACGAATTATAATAGGATTTTTTTTTTTTTTTTTAGGCAGAGTCTCTTTCTGTCCCGCAGGCTGGAGTGTAGTGTTGTGATCCCTGCTGACTGCTAGCTCCGCCTCTCAGGTTCATGTCATTCTCCTGCCTCCGCCTCCCGAGTAGCTGGGACTACTACAGGTGGCTGCCGCCACCATGCCTGACCAATTTCTTTCTTTTAGTTTATTTTTCCTTTTTTTTTTTTTTAGAGATGGGAGTCTTGCTATGTTGCCCAGGCTCATCTCAAACTCCTGGCTCCGCCTCCCGAGTAGCTGGGACTACTACAGGTGGCTGCCGCCACCATGCCTGACCAATTTTTGTATTTTTAGTAGAGATGGGGTTTTGCCATGTTGGCCAGGCTGGTCTCAAACTCCTGACTTCAAGTGATCCACCTGGCCAAAGGCAGACTTTTAAATGACCACAAGAGTACACTCTGTGGCTCAGGCCCACAGGATGAAGGTCAGCATCACGCACGAGCGTGACAACACTTCCCTGCGTGTAGTTTGGGTCCTGGAACTACACAT
>NW_012118043.1:2781113-2791250 GCF_000951035.1 Colobus angolensis palliatus
GCTGGAACTTTTTTTTTTTTTTTTTTTTTTTTTTTTTTTGTATTTTTAGTACAGACAAGGTTTCACCGTGTTAGCTAGGATGGTCTCGATTTCCTGGCCTCATGATCCTCCCACCTCAGCTTCCCAAAGTACTGGGATTACAGGCATGAGCCACGGCACCCCACCTATAATAGGATTTAAAAAAAAAAAAATGACAGGCATTTCTTTCACTGTATTTTGGGTGTGATTTGCTAACATGGCAAGAGGTGGTTTGGGGTCATTGTTTCTTCTGCTAAGAATAAGTCCACTGGTTGACAGCCTGGATGAGGAAACCTCTTTAGGAAGGTCCACGTGTTCAGCCAGAGGCACTGCTGACCTGCCTTCATCAGAAGTACAGACCAAGCCACAGATCACATCACAGAACCATCATCTATCTGACCTTTGGGATCCATCCCATAAACTTGGGTGCCAACAATGACTGCCTCTTTCTGAGAGTTCATGATTCAAAAACCAGTACAAACCTTTTACTGCATAATCCTCAGTTTAAAATATGGGTTTTTAAAAAATATTGTGGCTATGTTTTTAATTTTTTTTCTATTTCTCTACAAACATACATACCAAGCATCATTTGTAAAATATGTATAAAACTCAATGAAATACATAAATAAAATGGCCAAAATTCCCAATGTTCTGGATACCTGAGAAGTGAAATTAAAAAATCAAAGAAACATGAGTAGGAGTAAAGTTAGGAACTGTACGCTTAAAAACAAGCTTTTTAAAGTAAAACGTGTAAACATAAAAGTACCTAAATTATAAATTTGCTACTTGTTGATTTATCACATAGGGAACACACCTGTTTAATCACCTCCCAGATCATAACATCAAACTTAATGTCTTTTCAGTGATTTTCTAATAATAAAAGAGTTTGACATATTGCAATCACATCCATTTACATTGTAAGATGGATAAGCAAAATAAAAATATTGCACTGTGACTGTTAAGAATTTTTTGTACCATGTGCAGAGAGAGACCCCTGCTGGAACTTTTTTTTTTTTTTTTTAATGAGAATGTCTAAACCAACTCAGATGAACTGTATTATTAAAGAAATGCACAGGTACACCTGAACTTAAAAGTTAAAAAAAAAAAAAAAGCAAAAAAGAGAAAAAGCAATGACTCTGCAAGCTGTAAGATAAAATTTCTGAATACATTTTACCCCAGGACAAAGGAAAATTTTTTTTTCTTTGTTTTTTGAGTGGGAGTCCCGCTCCGTCACCCAGGCTGCAGTGCAGTGGGAGGATCTTGCCTCATGCAAGCTCCGCCTCCCAGGTTCACGCTATTCTCCTGCCTCAGCCTCCCGAGTAGCTGGGACTACAGGCACTCGCCAGCACGCTCGGCTAATTTTTGTATTTTTGGTAGAGACGGGGTTTCACCATGTTAGCCAGGACGGTCTCAATCTCCTGACCTCGTGATCTCCCGCCTCGGCCTCCCAAAGCTCTGGGATTATAGGCGTGAGCCACCGCGGCCGGCCGACAAAGGAAATTTTTAACTTCTCCACAAGAAAATTTCTACAGCAGAGGAGGTTTGGGGGTTTTCCTTGATATTTTTTTTTCTCTGCTTATTTTCTTTTGATCTCCAAGCTTGAGTAACAATAGGTTCTAACTGTTATCTGCCTGTCTTGACATGTCTGCGGAGGTGGTAATTGACTCCAAAGTGAAAACCAGGGTTTCTATAGCCAGATGGTTCCATATCACCTACACTTTCTCTACTATGTGACTTGATTTATTCTAGAGTTCAGTACTGCATATTCACTCTTTACTGGGATTTTCCTGGTGATATATTGGGAGTGTGTGGATGTAAAGGATGGAAACTGGATTTCCAGTCCATCCCTTGTGGTGAGGTGGGCCAGTGAAGACAACCAGCAAGAGAATCTGGAATTGGAGCAATAAATGCACGGGGTGTTGTCCTGCCTGAAGTAGAAAGGTAAAGCCTGGAACAATTCCCTGTCCCAACTCTCAAGTCCTTGTGAAGGTTTTATTGAGGGTTCCTTAGGCAGAAAATGTGACATGCCCAGAGGGATTCAGGTGCATAAGACATGGAAATGATAAAACTTTTAGAACCTGAACTACTCTAATTTTATTGAAAGCTCCCCACAAACCCCACTCCATGCATAGCTTCTCTATGTGTTTCCTCTCTCAGAAAAATACTGCAAAAAAGCCCTCCACTCCCCACAAACCCAGGATGCTACCATATTCACATCTCCCTCTCCTTCACTTGGACCACCAGTCATCAAATTCTATTGATCCCCAATTCTTAACATGTTCTGTATCCATTTATTTCGGCTTCTGAAATGCTCTGGGTCTGCTCCATGAAGTGATAATTTTTCACCTGGACCACCATGGCAGTCTAGGAATTGGTGCCTTGACCTTGTCAATTCTTCAAATAGCAGGAATAAAATCATAGCTCTCTTATTATTCAAATATTTCATCTCGGTTCTTTTGAGGTCAAAACTTCTTGGTACAACATAAAAGGCCCTTTCTCATCTGGAAACATCTTAGGGTTTTCATTCTGTCTCTTGGTAGATAGTTCCCCACCTTTCTATACTAAGACATTGCTCGCTACTTGGGGTTTTCTGACGACATCTGTGTATGCTCTTCTAACAGGAATATCCTTTGCCTGTTATTTACCATGCCAACTGCTTATAACTTCCTCATTTTTGAAGATTTTATAATCCTTTGCTTTCAACCCAATGGTTGAAAAGAACCATTTCCTCATGCTACAACAGTAACCTGTACATAGTTACATGGTCACCCCTTTGCCAATTTCTTGAACCTATTTATTTACCTGCCACTTTCTCCAAGCTGGAAGGTAATCTGGGCCACACCTGCTTCTGACTGATATTCTTAGTGCTTAGCCCAGGGTCTGGCTCCTAGAAGGAGTTCCTTAAATACTGGTTAAATGTGTAGTAAGAGGCTTCAATGACTGAACCCCAGTAATTCTGAAGGAGTGACTGCTAGAGATGTAGACAAGTATTTGTTGTTTTGGCTAAGAAGTAGCCTAAATTTTATTTTTGAAAATATATTAATGGCCCTTTTGTTATGCAAAGGTAAAGACAAATTAAATTTCAGAATGTCCAAGTCAGGACACAAAAAAGCTAAGCTGAGCTACATTAGCAAGTGTAGTGGAGTCTCTTCATTTTTGTCAGAGTGGTATTGTTGCAGAGATTATCATGGCATTCAAGGGGCATCACGCTGGAGATAGGTTGGGATAAGGATATAATGTTCCCCTCCCTGTGACATGGTTAAAGACACCTATGGGTACAGGCAGTAAGCTGATCTCTAAAACCTGGCATCGCCCTGGGGGCTAAAGAGAGAAATGGGCAGCAGACCTGACCAAGGGAAGGAAAGAGAGTTGAAATATAAAGATATTTGCTTCTTCCTTTTCTGTATTTAATTCCCCTCTGTAAGCTCCAAGCCTTCAGTTGCATTAAGCACTCTAGCTGGTTTCAGTTGAGTTTTGGGGAAATATGTGAATGACATTGTCTAGTCTCAGGACAAAGCAGCTTAGGAGCAGTCAGGGCATCTCATGATGTCCACTCATCTGGGCTGAAGGAGTGACAGAAAGAGCTCTTTCTACCTCTTACAACGTCCTTTTAAGAACTAGGAAAAGTGCCCATTCTTCTTCAAAGGTAACGCTTTACTTACCTCTGCCAGGAAATGGATTTGGTATATTAATTTGTTAAAACAAAACCCTTCAGTCCCATCTGCCAGAAAATTGTTACAATAATCTATGGTGTCTGTAATGGAAATGATGCCCCTTATATGTGATGCCCTTGTGCATTACAGAATCTACATAACCAGACACAGTATCTGTGTTAATGAGAGAGACAAAATGCAAAACATTAACATGTCCCGAAGATCCTGAGTACGATTTGAGAGTGAGCCTCCTAATCCTGGCAGGTGAGGGCTGACCAAGAACATTATCATTTCTGTTTACCTAAATGAATGATATCTTTAAACAGTTGCATAATGTGTACATTTTCCCCAGACTAGGCTGCAAAATAGACTGCTAGAGCTATAGTTCGGGACATCTACAGTTACAGGAAAATCCCCTTTGAAGCCAGTCCAAGAACTTTCACCAAATACTTCTTTACAAAAGAAAGGCCAAGATGTCTAGTCACTTTGTTCAAATCCAAAGAATTAGATTCCTGCTGGTTCTGACTTAATCTTTCTCTACTTAAAAGATGTAAAATATCCCGCATTTTCTGTTTGTATCTGAAACTATCGCCTCTTACTTTGTGGGAAGCAAAGAACTGGAATGCCAAACCACACAAGGGATCAGTGCGAGGGCTAAGTGTGAGAGTTGGCTCGTTGGCCTGTGGGCTGTGAAATGCAAAAGAGAATTAAATTTTGCATTCTGGGATGGGGATGCTAGGAAGAATGAGGCAATATGGAACATGTGGTCTAATGGGAAACATGGGAAAAACAAGCACACTAGAACAAAGGGTCTACAACAGATGAAGACTGACTTGGCAGGGTTAGGAGATGGAAGTGGAGGAAATACCCTGGGGTGACACTACGTAGAGGGAGACACTCCACCCAGAGAAACCCAGGAGCAGGAAGAGAGCTGCTAAGGCCAAGTGAATTCAGAGGGAACATTTGTCACCATTGTGCCTGTTCAAAATCCAAACACTGTTCTGACTTGGGGTTAATCCAAATAGATGAGAGGCAGGACTCCACCTCTCTTCATAGCATCGTAAGTGAGGCAGATGTTCCTTTTCCCAGTTCCCTGGCAGTGAGGATGTGGCATGTAGCCCAGTATCAGCCAACTGACTGCTCCAGCCCAGAAGTTTAAAATTTAGAGATATGACACTAACTTAGCACGCGTTCCCCAGGAAAGAATGCCTGGGCAAAAAAGCCTAGATGCCATGTTTTTATTGAGGAGGTGCAATTCCAAGCAAGCGAAAGGGAGAGGGAAAAGGAAAGTGAGACAGAAGGAAGAAAAGGGAAGGAAAGGGGAGAAGGAAAATACAAAGTGGTGCATCACTAGGCTACCCACAGCTCTCAAGCAGACACAATTTGCTGGCTTAGTTATATGAGACATGTCCCTTCGGGGAGCATGGGATCTGTCTTAGTGGCAGCTTCTGGGCAAGGCTCTGTGTAGCTATAAACAGGTTGTTCTAGCCCTCAAACTGCTTTGGCTTCTTGACAAAGAAGACATAGTGACAAGATACTGACCATGCAAAACCCAACCCTGCCCCAGGGGGGCCTGATCTCCTACTTCACCTGTGAAGTAGGAGATTGATAAAATAAGAGATTTGATAATGTTTGTGTCATGCGCATCTGTGTGAAGAGACCATCAAACAGGCTTTGTGTGAGCAATAAAGCTTTTTAATCACCTGGGTGCAGGTGTGCTGAGTCCGAAAAGAGTCAGTGAAGGGAGATGAGGGTGGGACCATTTTATAGGATTTGGGTAGGTAAAGGAAAATTACAGTCAAAGGGGGGTTGTTCTCTGGCGGGAAGGAGTGGAGGGGTCACAAGGTGCTCAGTGGGGAGTTTTTGAGCCAGGATGAGCCAGGAAAAGGAATTTCACAAGATAATGTCATCGCTTAAGGCAAGGACCAGCCATTTTCACTTCTTCTGTGGTGGAATGTCATCAGTTAAGGCAGAGCAGGGCATTTGCACTTCTTTTGTGATTCTTCAGTTACTTCAGGCCATCTGGGCGTATACATGCAAGTCACAGGGGATGGCTTGGCTTGGGCTCAGAGGCCTGACAGTCCTACCTTCTTATATTAATAAGAAAAATAAAACAAAATAGTGTTGAAGTGTTGGGGCAGCAAAAATTTTTTTTGGGGGGTGGTATGGTGAGAGAATGGGCAATGTTTCTCAGGACTGCTTCAAGCGGGATTAGGGGTAGCATGGGAACCTAGAGTGGGAGAGATTAAGCTGAAGGAAGATTTTGTGGTAAGGGGTGATATTGTGGGGTCGTTAGAAGAAACATTTGTCATATTGAATGATTGGTGATGGCCTGGATGCAGTTTTGTATGAATTGAAAAACTAAACAGAAGACGCAAGGTAAGAGAAGGAGAAAAAACAGGTATTGAAGGACTAAGAATTGGGAGGACCTAGGACATCTAATTAGAGAGTGCCCAAGGAGGTTCAGCATAGCCTTGCCAGCAAAGATTATTTAGTTACTTTAAGAGGGAATTTAGAGTGGCAGTTTGGGATAGCACTAGGAGATATCAGCTATGATGGCTTGGAGTGTTATGCCCAGACCATTTATTCCCCGAAGAAGACCACCAGAGTCCGGAGTCTAAGCCAAGCGGCAAGGATCTTTATTGCAGGTTCGAACCTGGAACCCTCACGCTAGTCGTGGGACAAGCGGAAGAGTTGCCTGCCAGGCTCGGGATAGTACTTTTATAATCCGGGGTAAGCAGGTACAGAGTCATAGGGGGTTTTTACACAATTCAGATTTGGGATTGGCTCACATTTGAACAAGGCAACTTGGCTGATTATGATTGGTTCCCGCCATTTCTGATATTCCAGTTACTCTTTTGAAACACTGATGTCGTTTATCAGGGGCTTGCAGGGCAGGGCTCGTTTACCCAGCCTGTTTATCCAGTCTGTTCTGGTTCCTGGTTTCCTGGAATTGTTTGTCTGAGCTAGTCCTGGGGGCTGTTTTTGCCCTATTCCACCTTGTTGCTAGGTTTAGCAACGGGGTGTGTACACACTTTACAAAAGGCTTTGATGTGAAATATTCCTGTGGTATGCCCTTTCATTTCCCCCTCTCATAAGTAACTGGGTGTCCAATCCTGGACCCCCAGACTCTTACAGCGTAGCTTCTTCTTCAGGATAAAGAAGAGGTTGGTGCTGACTACGGAGGACCATTAGTTGGATGGTATCAAATCTTTCTCTGACAAATTGCAAAATTCTGTTAACAACACAAGGTCCTACGGTAAGCAGAAATAGTAGACTTAGCAGGGGTCCAAGGAAGGGGGCTAACAGGGGAAACATAGAGGAATTTTACCATTGTCATCATGACACTGAGATTACATACTTCACAAAGTAATAGAATATTACAAAGTAAGTGGGGGCAGGATGAGATCACAGGATGATGTTAACATTAAAATTAAAATTGCTAATGAAATTTTGGGCACGCATAGTCAATGATAACATTTTATCAGGAAATAGGGTTTGAGAGCGGACAACTTGACTGACCAAAATTTATTAGGTGGGAATTTCCTCATCCTAATAAGCCTGAGAGCACTACAGGAGGCCGGGGCTTATTTCATCCCTTCGGCTTCAACTGTAAAAGGCGGCACGCCTCCAAGGGGGTCATTTATAGGCCTACCCTTAGAGCGCATTCTCCTTCTCAGGGATATTCCTTGCTGAGGAAAAGAATTTAGCGATATCTCTCCTACTTGTGTGCAAAAGGAGAAGAGATATGGCTCTCTTCCCACCGGCTCACCAGCGGCCAGTTCAAGATTACCTCCCTTGTTTCCTGAACACCGCTGTTATCTCATTCTTTCTCTAACAAATTGCAGTATTCTATTTACTATACAGGGGCCTATAGTGAATAGGAGTAATATAGACATCAGGGGGCCTAGAAAGGGAGCTAAAAGAGAAAACATGGAAGAATTCCACCAGTTATTAGCTGTGGAAGTAAACTGTTGTTTTTTTTTCATATCTAAGCTTAACTTGTGCAGACGTTGGACTCTTTCTTCAACTAATCCTGACCCATTTACATAGAAACAACATTCTTCTTTGAGGAACATACATGTACCTCCTTTTTCAGCTGTGAGTAAGTCTATGGCCTTGCGGTTTTGGAGGGTGACCTGTGCTAGTGAGTTAAGTTGTCGCTGGAGGGAGGCTAGGGACTCAGCGGAGCTGGGGTGACCTTCCTTGGTTCTGCCTGGAAATCAGTAAAATTAACATAGATAGGAGAGCTACAACCTTGAGGGGGCAATCAGCTGTGGCCAGAAGATGGCCTTGTCCCTGTGTCTGAGCATAGTTGGTCTAATTTTCTGTTAGATAGAAACGCCAAGCGAACAGGGAGGAGACTCTTCCTGATGGAGTCTCCCAGAGTAAAGTTAGATGTACAAAGCATAAAAATTCAGGTAAACTAAACATGGTTACAGGGGTTGCGGCGCAGGGTTAGTTTTAGGGGATTATTCTTAGCTTTGTCCACAGTCCACGTGGTTGGTGCCTCCGTCGCTGCCGTGATCAGCCCGAGAAGATCGGAGGTCGGGTCCACTGGCTTGACGTGTGTGTAGTGGATCCACGAAGCGATGCCTTCTACTTTGAGAGTGGTGGGGGTAGTCAGGAGTACTTGCAGCGGTCCTTTCCACCTGGGTTGTAGAGTCTCTTGTCGGTGGCGCTTGACTAGGACCCAATCTCCTGGCTGGAACGGATGGGGTGTCGGCGGGGGTCCGGATTCATACAGCTCTCGTAGCCTGGGCCAGATTTCTTGGTGAACTCTCTGTAAGGCTTGTAGGGAGAACGAGAACTCAGAGACATTTTCGGTTTCAGGTTTGAGTAGGTCATTTTTCAGACTGGGGACCAAGGGTGGGGGTCCTCCATACATGATTTCATAAGGGGTAAGGCCCAGTCTGTAAGGGGTGTTCCGGGCCCGGAACAGAGCATAGGGGAGAAGTACTACCCAATTAGCGCCAGTCTCCATAGTCAATTTAGTTAAGGTCTCCTTTAGGGTCCGATTCATCCTTTCTACCTGTCCTGAACTTTGGGGCCTATAAGCACATGTAATTTCCAATCTGCCCCAAGAATGGAAGCCAAATCCTGACTTACCTTAGCAACGAAGGCGGGACCATTATCTGACCCTATCTGAATGGGGAAGCCATACCTGGGGAGAATTTCTTCCAAAATTTTCTTGCTACGACCTGAGCAGTTTCTCTCTTAGTTGGGAACGCTTCCGTCCATCCTGAAAAAGTATCTACAAAAACAAGTAAGTACTGATACCCATACTTCCCGGGTTTTACTTCAGTGAAATCTATCTCCCAATAAATGCCGGGCCTAGTTCCTCTAAACCTAGTCCCTGCGGAGTCTTGGGTTTGGGGGTAAGCGTTGTTTAGTTGGCAAACTTTGCAATTAGTCACGATGTTGCTGGCCATCTCGGCTATGTGTCTGATCTTGAGCTTGGAGTGTCTGATCAGGTCCATCATCCGCCGGGCACCCAGGTGGGTGGTTCGGTGGATGTGTTCTAGCACTTGTTGTCCTAATTTTTCTGGCAAGATGGTCTGATCATTAGTATCAGTCCACCACCCATTCTGAACCTGTTTCGAGGGAAGTTTGTCGATCCATTGGAGATCCTGTTCTGAATAATCAGGGAGATACGGTAGGTCTCGGGGGCCTGGATCAGGGAGCTGGAGTGCGAGGAGTTGGCTGGGAGCCCTTGCCACGTTTCGCGCGGTCTGATCGGCTAGGGAGTTGCCTCGAGCAGTTCGCGTGGTTGGTTTCTGATGCCCGGGACAATGTACAATAGCCAATTTCTTTGGCTTCCACAAGGCAGTTAACAGGGCTAAGATCTCTTGCTTGTTTTTTATTTCTTTTCCTTCAGCTGTTAATAGTCCCCTCTCTTTGTAGATAGCCCCATGTATGTGTGCAGTAGCGAAAGCATATCGACTGTCTGTGAATATGGTCAGTTTCCTCCCTGCCCCTAGGATAAGAGAGCGCTATCAGTTCGGCCTTCTGGGCCGAAGTTCCCGGGGGCAGGGGTTCCACCCATATTACCTCAGTCTCTGTAGTCACTGCTGCTCCAGTGTACCTTTGGCCTTGGTGAATGAAGCTGCTTCCATCAGTAAACCAGACGAGGTCTGCGTCAGGAAGTGGGCGGTCCTGCAGATCCTCCCAAACTCCATGTACCTGAGCCAATATCTCGGTGCAATCATGGAGCGGGGTGTCCAGGTCCGGATTAGGCAACAGCGAGGCAGGGTTTAAGGTTGTTGGAGGCAGGAAAGTTATTCTGAGGGGGTTTAACAGCAGTCCTTGGTAGCGGGTGAGTCGGGCATTACTCATCCATCGGTCCGGAGGCTGCCGGAGGATGCCCTCGATGGCATGCGGGGTCGTGACCTGCAATTCTTGGCCCATGGTCAGTTTATCAGCGTCTTTGACCATCAAGGCAGTGGCCGCGACTATCCGGAGGCAC
>NW_012118043.1:2794600-2815133 GCF_000951035.1 Colobus angolensis palliatus
CTGATTATGATTGGTTCCCGCCATTTCTGATATTTCAGTTACTCTTTTGAAACACTGATGTCGTTTATCAGGGGCTTGCAGGGCAGGGCTCGTTTACCCGGCCTGTTTATCCAGTCTGTTCTGGTTCCTGGTTTCCTGGAATTGTTTGTCTGAGCTAGTCCTGGGGGCTGTTTTTGCCCTATTCCACCTTGTTGCTAGGTTTAGCAACGGGGTGTGTACACACTTTACAAAAGGCTTTGATGTGAAATATTCTTGTGGTATGCCCTTTCAGGAGAAACAGTGTAAACCAGCAGTGTAAACATGAGCAGGGCATTTATGAGTAGTTGAGAATGGTGAATAGGAGTATGACTATACAGAAGACAGTAGGGATGAAAGTTTTTTGAGGTGCAGTCTAAGTTGGTCTGGTGTCTGAAATGAGACTGGGACCTAATAAAAAGGAGTGTCCACACAGGTGCTCAAACGTGCTGGAACCTGTAGCACTGCGAGGACAGGCCTGAATTCTGAGAAGGGAAAGTGGTAAAAGTATTGTCTAGTCCTTTTTAAGTTGGTGACTGAGCTTGGTGAGGTGTGTTTTTAAAAGACTATTTGTCTGTTCTACCTTTCCTGAAGACTGAGGATAGTAAAGGGTATAAAGGTTTCACTGAATACTAAGAGCCTGAGAAACTGCTTGGGTGATTTGACTATTAAAGGCTGGTCTGTTTTCAGACTGTGTAGAGGTAGGAAGGCCAAACTGAGGAATTATGTCTGAAATGACCATGATGGCCTTCTCAGACCCTGTGGGAAAGGCCTCTACTTATCCAGTGAAAGTGTCTACCTAGACCAAGAGGTATTTTAGTTTTCTGACTCAGGGCATGTGAATAAAGTCAATTTGCCAGTCCTGGGCAGGGGCGAATCCCTGAGCTTGATGTGTAGGAAAGGGAGGGGGCCTGAATAATCTCTGAGGGGTAGTAGAATAGCAGATGGAACACTGAGAAGTGATCTCCTTGAGGATAGATTGCCATGATGGAAAGGAAATGAGAGGTTCTAAGAGGTGGGCTAGAGGCTTGTAACCTACATGGAAGAGGTTATGAAATGATGACAGAATAGAATAGGCCTGTGAGGCTGGAAGGAGATATTTTCCTTGGTCTAAGAACCATTTGCCTTGTGTGGGAAGAGACTGATAGGTGGGTTTCAGTGGGCAAGTGAGTAGGTGGGAGTAGCGGATGTGAAGGAGGAAGACTGCCCTGAGGGATAGAAGTTGGAATGCTAGCTGCTTTTTTAGCTGCCTTATCAGCATAAGCATTGTCCTGAGCAATGGTGGGGGGAAGAAAGTAGATTTGGGAAGTTATGAGAACTGTAGAGAGTTGAGCATAGTTTGTGATTTTTAGGGCCTCTAACAGTATTAAAGCAGTGGCAGCCGCTGCGTGCAGACATGAGGACTAGGCTAAAACAGTAAGGTCGTTTGGACAGAAAGGCTATAGGACGCGGTCCCGGCTCTTGTATAAGAATTCTGACCACACTAACCATGCCTAGGAAGGAAAGGAGTTGTTGTTTTGTAGAAGGGATTGGGGTTTCGAAGATTAGCCAGACACGATCAGCAGGAAGAGTAAGTGTGTATTTATGAGAATTATGTCGAGATAGGTATCAGATAAGGAAGAAATTTGGGCTTGACTGAAGTACAGCCTAGGTAATTTGCTGAGTCTGATGGGTGTCAGGGTCAGTCCAAGTGAAAGCAAAGAGAGGCTGGGATGAAGGGTGTAAAGGAATAATAAAGAAAGCATGTTTGAGATCCAGAACAGAATAATGGGTTGTGGAGGGATGTATTAAGCACAGGAGAGTATATGGGTTTGGCACTACGGGGTGGATAGGCAAGACAATTTGGTTGATAAGGTGCAGATCGTGAACTAACCTGTAAGCCTTGTCTGGTTTTAGGACAGGTAAAATGGGGGAATTGTAAGGTGAGTTTATAGGCTTTAAAAGGCCATGTTGTAGCAGGTGAGTGATAACAGGCTTTAATTCTTTTAAAGCATGCTGCGGGATGGGATATTGGCTTTGAGTGGGGTAAGGGTGATTAGGTTTTAATGAGATGGTAAGGGGTGCATGATCGGTCACCAAGGAGGGAGTAGAGGTATCCTATACTTGTGGGTTAAGGTGGGGGGGATACGAGGGGAGGATGTGAAGGAGGGTTTGAACTGGAGGAAAAGGCGGCAATGAGGTATGGCTGTAGCCTAGGAATAGTCAGGGAAGCAGACAATTTAGTCAAAATATCTTGACCTAATAAGGGAGCTGGGCAGGTGGGGATAACTAAAAAAGAATGCTGTCAAAATTGGCACCAGAGTTGGGGGGTTTTAAGAGGTTTAGAAGCCTGGCCATCAATACCCACAACAGTTATGGAGGCAAGGGAAACAGGCCCCTGAAAAGAAGGTAATGTGGAGTGGGTAGCCTCCATATTGATTAAGAAGGGGACGGACCTACCCTCCACGGTAAGAGTTACCCAAAGCATCTGTGATGGTCCAGGAGGCGTCCGAGGAGATGGGGCAGCGTCAATCTTCAGCCGCTAAGCCGAGAAGTTCTGGAAAGGAGTCAGTCAGAGAGCCTTGGGCCAGAGCTCCAGGGGCTCTGGGAGTGGCTGCCAGGCAAGTTGGACAGTCCGATTTCCAGTGGGGTCCCGCACAGATGGGACATGGCTTAGGAGGAATCCTGGACTGCCGGCATTTCCGGCACTTGTAGCAAGCCCCTGGGGGAGGAGGTTCTGGAGGAACCCCTGGCAGCTGCGGTTCAGGCGTTTGGAGTTGTGTGCTGGAGATGTGGCTGGGGTTTGTCTCAAAGTAGAGGCAAGCAATTGCAACTCAGAAATAAGTTGCTACTTGGCTGCCTTTATTATTGTACACCTTGAAGACGAGGATCATTAAGTCCTATTGCGGGGTTTGAGGGCTGGAATTTAATTTTTGGAGCTTTATTTAATGTTGGGAGCAGATTGGGTAATAAAATAAAACACATATTAAGAATAAAACAGCCTCTGACCTTTCAGGGTCTAGGGCTGAAAATCGTCTCAGGGTTGCTGCTAAACAGGCCATGAATTGGGCTAAGTTTTTTATATTTGATGAAAAAGAGCCTAAACGCTAACTGATTTAGGAGGGGTAGCATAAAGGAAAAGGAGCATTAACCTTGACTATGTCTTTGGCTCTAGCCACTTTTAAGAGGAAATTGCTGGGCAGGTGGAGGAGGGCTAGTCACGGAAGGAAACTGTAAGCCAGACTGGGTGTGAGGAGGGAAGGTGATAAAAGGATTAGAGGGTGGGGGAGTGGAGGCTGAGGAAAAATTGGGACCTAGCTCTACCTGGCGAGGAGGGAAGAGGTCAGATAGGTCTGTAGATAGGAAGATTAGAAAAAGTCAGCGATGCTTGGGGTTGGGACTGAGGGGACAGGAGGGAGGGAAAGAAGGAAGATTTGGGATGAGTTGCATTGGGAACAGAGACTAGGGAGTGACCAGAAAAAATGCCTGGACGTCAGGGACCTCAGACCATTTGCCCATTTTACGACAAGAATTATTAAGATCTTGTAGGATGGAAAAATCGAAAGTGCCGTTTTCTGGCTATTTGGAACTATTGTCAAGTTTGTATTGGGGTTAAGCGGCATTGTGGAATAAGGCATTTAGGTTTTAGGTTAGGTGTGAGTTGAAGAGGTTTTAAGTTCTTGAGAACACAGGCTAAGGGAGAAGGAGGAATGGAGGGTGGAAGGTTGCCCATAGTGAAGGAGGCAAGCCCAGATAAAAGAAAGAGTAGAGATACGGAGAGAAGGAGTTTGGGGGTTCTTGCCCTCCAGAAAAGGGGTCAGGGCACAGAACTAAGGGATTGGGCACAAAAATAAGAGGTCGGGGCACAAAAATAAGAGGTTGGGGTTCTTGCCCCTCCCCCAGAAAAGCAGAGAAGCGGTAGAGACAGGGAGAGAAGGGGTCGGGGTTCTTGCCCCTCCCCCAGAAAAGCGGAGAAGGGGTAGAAACAGGGAAAGAAGGGATCGGGGTGCTTGCCCCTCCCCCAGAAAAGCAGAGAAGGGGTAGAGACAGGGAGAGAAGGGGTAGAGACAGGGAGAGAAGTGGTTGAGGTGCTTACCCCTCCCCCAGAAAAGCAGGACTTGCGCTTAGGGTGAAGGACCAAGGCAGGCATCCCTGCAGTGTGGTCAGACACCCCTGAAACGTGGGTGAGTAATGAGAGAGGCGTCCCTGCAATGATTAAACACCAAGGGAAGGCTGCCTTCCCCAGTCCGTGACCAGCGCTGGCGTTTTGGATCCATGGATAAAATGTGTCTCCTTTGTCTCTACCAGAAAATGAAAGGAATTGAAATTAAGAGAAGGGAGAGATTGAAGGATGGCGCCAAGATTGAAAGGAGAAAGACGTTGAGGGATAGTGAGAGAGGTTGTAGAAGAGAGTAAAAAGGGGCCGCTTACCCGATTTAAAACTGGTGAGATATTCCTTGGGCTGGTTGGTCTGAGGACTAGAGGTCATAGTTGGATCTTTCTCATGGAGCAAAGAGCAGGAGGACAGGGGATTGATCTCCCAATGGAGGTCCACTGATCCGACTCACGGCACCAAAATGTCATGTGCGTCCATGTGAAGAGACCACCAAACAGGCTTTGTGTGAGCAATAAAGCTTTTTAATCACCTAGGTGTAGGCGGACTGAGTCCAAAAAGAGAGTCAGCAAAGGGAGATAAGGGTGGGGCCATTTTATAGGATTTGGGTAGGTAAAGGAAAATTACAGTCAAAGGGGGCTTGTTCTCTGGCAAGCAGGAGTTGGGGGTCACAAGGTGCTCAGTGCAGGAGGTTTTTGAGCCAGGATGAGCCAGGAAAAGGAATTTCACAAGATAATGTCATCGCTTAAGGCAAGGACCAGCCATTTTCACCTCTTTTGTGGTGGAATGTCATCAGTTAAGGCAGGGCAGGGCATTTGCATTTCTTTTGTGATTCTTCAGTTACTTCCGGACATCTGGGCATATACGTGCAAGTCACAGGGGATGTGATGGCTTGGCTTGGGCTCAGAGACCTGACAGTTTGCAGTGGAGCTTTTCGTACCACAGGAATTGCATGAGCCATCTCTCTTGAATTGCCTGCCTGGAAAGCCAGGTGAGTGGCACAAGCCTGAAGATACGAGGGTTCAGCAGCTCTGAGATGGTACAGAAATAGGGTCTGGCACTAATAGATAGTCAAGGAAATGAATGAAGATTTTTAAGCATACATCTGGTATTCCAGGGTGACCATGCCAGCAGTGACATTGTAACAATTGCCCCCATAGCTAGGGGAAAATGGAAATGAGTGTTTATTTTTCAGTTCTCTGTTGATTCTGTAAGCTACTAGTCTTCTTTCCAATAAACGAGCTTTCAGCTTAACTAACTAGAGTAGAATTGATCTCTTTCATAGCCCATTATCCTTTGGCTTGGAAAATGCAATAATACTCTTTGCTTACTCTGGATGAGGGTGTGTGTGAGCATATTTATGTATATATAGGGGCTTGTAACAGGCAGAACATATTTTTTATGGCTCCAGAATAAATCATCAATGAAAACGTTTGATAATTATTTCAAAATTTTAAAACACTGGGAAAAATGTGTTTTGTTGTTTTGTTCATTACAGGGTATGAACAAAGAAACTAGCATTTGCTGGGAGTTACTCAGTGTACCGTGTGCTTTATGTATGTTATTTCATTTAAACCTCAGAACGACATATGCAATAGGCATTAAACAGAGACACCACAGAGAGTTTCAAAAGAGCCAGGACTGTACAAATACAATTAATAGCCATTTCTTGGAAATCTAAACATCTGTGTTTTGTAACACCCTCTCCCTCCTAAATCTTTATTCATATTTTTTGTTGGTATCTTTCAATTCCTCATTGTATTTAATACAATACCTCTCACATAGTAGGCCCTCAAAAATGTTCAGCAAATGGAGTTGGAGTCATGCCATATGTTGAAAAAAAATGCCTTTTACAGATTAAGTAAAAAGCTACTTTGTATTCATTCTGCATATTGTAGCAATGGGTTTTCAGTTTCTTATGGACTATGTGCAACATAGCAATCATGATGTCTCATCAAATTTGTTAAAAAGAATTTACCTGTCTGCATATGTCTGTGCATGTGTAAGTCTTTTGTTTTAGAAAATGATGGTGACTGTGATTACCATCCACAAAACACTAAAATGACTTCTCTGTAATTAACAATCATTTCTACATTGTACACACAAAAATTCCCATTTGATTTTAACCCACTGTTACTATTAGTGAGCTGCTTGCTCTTCTCATGGTAAACTGTAGCACACTACTTAGATGTAGTTTCAGGCAGATTTTTTTATGGAACAATGGGGTATCTCTTGCCTCAACAGTTCCTAGTGGTGCCATACTCATTTGTTTAGTAACTATTTAATATTTATGGAGCACCTCCTGAGTGCCAGGTGCTGTGTGGATTTGGTGCTATTTGGCCTTCAGCGAATTGTAAGCGTGGTTTTGATTCCCTACATGGGCCCTTGATTTTTGTATTGGTTACATGAAAACATGTTACTACAACAAAGAACTCAACAGATCAGTAGATTAAGGAAGATTATATCTCTCACCTAATGGTCCAGGACAGGTAGGTGGGCTCCTCTGCCTCACATGCCATTCAGAGACCCAGGTTCCGTTTCTCCTGCTTCAACTCTAGGTTGAGGCCCTCATTTATATGGTCAAAGGTGGGTCACAAGCACCTCACTGTTCCGCCTCATGGGAGGAAAAGTGCAAAGCAGGTTGCACGTGCCATGTTTTAAGGTGCAGGCCTGAAAGTGACATACACATGACTTCTGTTCACACTCCACTTGTTACATCTAGATGCAAAGGGGCCTAGGAAATGTTAGTCTCTAGCTAAGTGGCCACATGACCAGGTACAACTGTACTCTATTGGAGAAAAGAAAATAGTGAAAACCCATAGACAGCTGGTGCTCTGTCACAGCCTCTCAGGGCAATCAGGGCTCCTTATGCTTCACACTTGTGTTGGTTCAACAGAGTAGGTCAGCACATTTTTACAATCACCACTTGAAAACCATTCTGAGACCTCACTTTTGGAGACAAAAGTTAGGATGACCAGCTCCTCTAAGAGTTCACACTGGTCCAGAGAAACCTCATCTTTCTTCCCTATACTTGATGCAGCACCTTTCTTTCACCTTTTATCCTGCTTTCCTGATCTCATTCTAACCCCTAATTCCAAGCCAGTACACTGCTACCACATCTCGTGTTTGGAACTTGCTATTTCAGAAACCTGTTATTGGTAAAGTTAACCCTTATGTGGTAGGATAATTTATTAAAACATGTATTGAGATATTAATTTGTGTTTTTGTTTTCCTGTTACAGAAAAGTTAGAAAGAATGAAGCATGCTTATGTTTTATATTTAGTGTCTATTTTCTGAATACGGCCAGGCCTCTCCTTTCTCTTGCCTTGAGTAGAGCTGAGAGTGCTATATTGAAGGCTGAAAACAGAAGTTGCCTAATACTTTCATCTTCAAAACTCCGAGTTAATTGACAGGATTGTGATAGGTCAGTTTTTCTCAAAATTTAGCTTTGCATGAGAATCACCTACAGGGTTTGTTAAAACACTTATTTCTGGGCCCTTAGAGATTCTGATTTAGTCAGTCAGGGGTAGGGCCTGATAATTTACATTTCTAAAAAGCTCCCAGGAGCTGCTGCTGCTGGGCTCCGGATCACTCTTAGAACCACTGTGATAAAGGCTCATCAGGGCAAGAGTGTTCTGAGGGTACTTCAGAAGCAGCATAAGAAAGCAAAACAGTCTCACCAGAGGAGAAAGGGGCAGACATCTATGAGGACCTGAGGCCTCTTGAGTATCCTGGGAGATACCAGAAAATAAATATCATCAGAATCTCATACCTTGGCCCAAGCAGGAGCAGCACCCCTGACTTTCAGCGACCATATAGCTTTTGCTAATGCATGTAAGTAACACAGAGTGATCAAACTCCTGAATGCTTCTTACACCTTTGAACCGTTCTTCTCTCTATAAGATTGCCTGAACCACCCCGGACCTGATAGGAAGGCCTAATAATCCTGAGATTGAATTTCCCAACAACTCTGACAAATCAAGACATAAACTACAATTGAATTTGCTTTAAATAAACATGACATTCTTGCACACCTGAGTCTGTAGGGTAAACTTTCTATGTGCTTCACACATTGCTAGCCAGGAATTTCTTAGGGCATTAACCCTTCTGTATACTTGTAAATTATTTTAAAGTACCTCCAAAGGTCACTTTGGTAGCCCACATGATTTAGATCTGGAAGAACACTGGGGCAGAAGGAACTTTTTCCAGAAGTTGTGCTCATGACCCTGAGCCTCTTCCCACCTGAACCCAGAATGCACAGATGTCCTGAGGTTACCAGGGAGATGGTCTGCACTCTGCTTCAGCAGAGCTCTATTTGCTCTGAATCTCAGGACTACACTCTGCTGCATTAGCACTTCTACAGACACTTTGACATTTAAACAACAGACAGAAACTTTTTGCAAAAATTATTACTGTTCCCTAAATCTCCCAAACAAAAGGATGTATTAAAATATTTTTCAAAACAAATGTTCTAAATCAGAAATATTTTCTATCCAAACATTATAAACAAAAAAATACTTCCAGTTTCCATGCACATACGCAAATGAAGTGTTTTTTGGAAAGCATGTATCAGGGAAATCTCCAAAATATCTGGAGTGTGGCATATAATGCTTTTGCCTGTGCCTTTCAAAATTACACTTTATTTGGACTTTGGTTGGCTCTTTGTTGACTGAAACTCTAAGTGTAGCCAAGTGTGTTTTCTGAGTTACTTTCTGGTCATTTTTCACAGAAACAGGGAAAGAGATGGTCATTATATTTAGAGGAGATGGCAATGGAAAAAGTTGATTTAAATTCTTATCGGGTATTGACAGTAGGACTACCACTGCGAATGAAAGTGGAAGATGTCTCCATTATAAAAGTACAGTTTTCACATTGGATCATTAATTTATATCCTGCTGTATACAGACCACATGACTATTTGATATAGGACCAGGTAAGATTAGTCTTGGGCTAAGCTTTATGTTACCTATGTGGAGACCACAACTCCTCAGTTTCTGCACATATATGAACTCTTTTAGGACACACATTGTATGGCTGTATTAGGTACGATATAAAAGAAATACAATATGTAGGACCTCTTCAAAAAGGCAACATTGTATTATTGTTTATCTACTTTCATAGATTGGGTTCAGTACATTTTTAGTAACTATTAAAATAAACAAACTTCTGAATATAACTGTATACTGGGTACTGGTATTTCTTCACATTTCAAAATAAACTAGTGAAAGTAGCATTTTTTTTTTTTTTTTTTTTTTTTTTTTTTTTTTTTTTGAGACGAAGTCTCGCTCTGTGGCCCAGGCTGGAATGCAGTGGCGCGATCTCCGCTCACTGCAAGCTCTGCCGCCTCCCGAGTTCACGCCATTCTCCTGCCTCAGCCTCCCTAGAAGCTGGGACTACAGGCGCCCGTCACCATGCCCGGCTGATTTTTTTGTATTTTTAGGAGAGACGGGGTTTCACCGTGTTCGCCAGGATGGTCTCCATCTCCTGACCTCGTGATCCGCCCGCCTCAACCTCCCGAAATGCTGGGATTACAGGCGTGAGCCACCGCCCCCGGCCTAAAGTAGCAGATTTTGCTGCTGTAAATGTATCACTGGATCCCCAAACGCTTAGCAGCAGAAAAAGAATACAATGTACTAGAGGGACTTCCAAGTCGGCTGAACAGTCAGCCTCTGTTCACTGTGGTTTCAGATTCTGCCTTTTTGGTTAAAATGTAGGGTGTTCTTAGACACTGTGCTAGAAGTTGTACATATATTTCTCATTTAATCACCCCAGTAGTGCTATGAGGGTCATCCTATTGTTATCCCCATTTTATAGGTAGAGAAACTGAGGCTCAGAGAGGTTCAGCTAATGGGTGGAGGAGTCAGGAGTTGTGCCTGCTCTGCCTCCACCTCCTAGTTCCTTAATGGCCAGGCTATCTTCACTGAGCCACCCTTGGGACAATTCCTCACTGCCTGATGTCAGTATCACCTAATTCCCCAGGCCTTAGCAGCCCATGCGTACAAATAGAGACAGGTTTCCAACTGGATCTCTCCTCTCCTTCTCATTCAGGGTCTCATCCCTTATAAATTGCAGCCCCTCAGTCCTTCTGGCAGATTACAGGGAGATGTCACCTGCGGGCAGCAATAAGCTTCAGCAGGACAGTCTGTCCTCAGGCAGCTCCCCTCCCCAGTCCCCACACTTCACCCTAGGCTGCGATCCTGAAACTGTCAAGCTTTATGACTTTCTACTGGAAGTGATTATTGAATGCCTTCTGTGTTCCTGGCACTGTGCTTTGTTCTCCCATTGTGGGCAAGACATAAAATAAACAAGTGAAGTATATATGTATATATATGTATATAAACACACACATATACATACACACACATATACACACACACACAGATATATATATATATACACACATATATATAACTACAAATTATGATACATGTGCAGAAGATTTCAAACCTATATGCTTGTAAATGTGGGAAAAGGATACCTTTCTTTTCCTTTTTTCAGAGTGCTATCATTTGAATGTTTGTGTCCCCCTCACCAAATTCATATGTTGAAAACTCATCACCAATGTGATGCTATTACAAGTTGGGGCCTCTCGGAAGTGATCGATGATGAGGATGATGTTCTGTAGAATGGGATTAGTGCTGCATTCTATATAAAAGGGACTCCAAAAAGCTGCCGTGATGTTTCTTCCATGTGAGGACACAGTTAGAAGGTGCCATCTATGAATCAGGAAATGAGCCCTCAGTGATGCCAAATCTGCTGACACCTTGATTTCAGACTTCCCAGCTTCCAGAACTGTGAGAAATAAATTTTGTTTTTTATATGTTATCTTGTTTATGGTATTTTGTTATAGCAGCCAGAACGGATCTGAGTAAATCAAGAAAAATCATCAAAAACTTCTTTTAAAATCACTCTAAACTAGTGGTTCTTAAACAGGGACAATTTTGTCTTGCAGAGGTCATTGGCTATATTTGGAGACACGTTTAATTGTTACAATTGGGAGAGGAGGTGCTACTGACACCTAGTGGGTAGAGGCCAGGGTTGCTACAGAATATCACACAACATACAGGACAGCCCCCCACAACAGTTACTGGCCCCAAATGTCAATACTACCAAAGTTGAGAAGGCCTGTACTACAACATTGTCTACTAAGCCTGATTAAGAGTCATCTGATGCTCTACGTGATTTTAACTTTGTTTGACTTTACATTGATTACACCTTAGACTCTGCAAATTTAGGGATACAAATTTAGAGAAGATTGACAAGCAGCTAATAAGTTCAGTCTAGTACAGAAGTTTTATTGTCCTAATAATCATTGACCAACTTTAAAAAAAATCTAGCTGTGCAATTTTATTCCATCATTCTTGTTTTCTCTGAATGTATATAGAGTCAATGCTCATTATCTTATTCATCCAGCTAGGAACTTGTGTGTTGGGTGACCCAAACATTTTGCTGTGCTGCACATGACATATACAGGTCTGCAGGAACTCTGCATGTGCTGTGAGTCTTGATTTTGGGTTTACAAATACATTTTAGCAAGAAGATACAAACATGGAGTATCCTCTGAAGCACAAAATCTATAAACAATAAGGATCAACTGTATTAGGTTTTCATATTCTGCTTTGAGTGAGCTTCTCATTCTGTGGCTTCCTTCATCACTAAATCAGATAAATATTTGACACCTGCTCACTATATTTGTATGAGAGTTGTATCTTTAACTTTCTGGAAATCAAAACAGAAAATTAAACACTTTTCAATGTTTAACATTTTTTTAAATAGAAAAAATGCTTGCTGTCTTATGGTGTTTTAGAGCAATAGCTCTTCCAGGTTTATTTTAGTGGCATGAGTCCCAGTCTCACTGGGACTGGGTCTAGAGACAAATGTACATGGCAGACAGCTCACTGTACTCATAGCCTTCTCTCCTTTCAGATGTTCCTGGGCTGAGCTCTGGGGTTTGGCACCTATTTCTCTCAGAATAAGTTCTCCCTCAGGAACCTCAGACCAACATGCTGCTACTGAGCCCACCTACAACTTCCAGAAATGCCAGACATATCCGCATCCCAGACTAAACTCGAGCTGGAAATCCTAGAGACAGCTAGGAAGCTGGTCTTCAGGATCAAAGCAAGCATAAAGTCAGGAAGGCTGAGGCCAGGAAAGTTTCAACAGATTAACCCAGATAAAATACTGAGGAAAAAAGCTTCTTCCCAGGGTGAATCCTCTTTCAGCGCAGAGCTATCTGGAACCTAAAGAAATAAGGCCCAGGGCCCATATACTCCTTTTCCTCCCCTCCCCTCCCTCCTCTCCCCTCTTCATTTTCCCTCTTATTTCTTACCCTGTAGCAACCTGAATTGTCCTCATAGCCTCAATTAGGAGGACTTGTGCTCCCCAGGAGATATTCGGCGGTGTCTGGAGACCTGTTTTATAATGGGAGGAGTAGAGAGTGGTCCAAAATATTGATAGTACCAAGGTTGGAACACTCTGATTTACCCAGAGGTTAGCAAACTGTTTTTTGCAAAGGTCCAGGTAGTATTTTATTTATTTTTTTTATCTTAGAGACAAGGACTTGCTATGTTTCCCATGCTGGACTCCAACTCCTGGGCTCAAGTGATTCTCCTGCCTCAGCCTCTTAAGTAGCTGGGACTGCAGGTGTGCAGCAGCATGCCCAGCTGATGATTAAGTATTTTAGGATGCTCTCTGTTGCAATTACTCAGCTGGTGATGTGAAACCAGACATAGACAGTAGAAATAAAAAAGGTAACTGTGTTCTAATAAAAGTTTCTTTATGGACACTAAAATTTGAATTTCACTTAATTTTCATAAGTCACAAAATACTATTTTTCATTTGATTTTTTTCAAAGATTGAGAGATATAAAAACATTCTTAGCCTATAGCCCATACAATATCAGATTTGGTCCAAGATCCCAGTGAATGTAAAGCTTTTTTTCTTCTGTCTATTTTAGAGCAGGCACAGTATTTTCATTAAGCAAAACAATGTATTTTTCTTTTTCTTACTTCCAGCATTTTAAAGTATGATTTGTGTTGCGTGTTAAATACCAGTGATTCAGCTAAGAACTGTGGATGAAAAGTAGTCCTTTATATGTGAGTAATGGTGTTATGTTCTGGTCATTAAGAAGTGAACTTTTAATAGTCTCAGGGACTGGGGAAAATTATTCCTTTTCTAAGTGTTTATGATTTGCTTACTTAATCTTGGCCCTCTCTTTCAGTTTTCTTAGCTTCTGTTGGCTCTGTGCTAGATTTTCAGAGTGAAGCCAGACCCAATTTTCTGCAGGGCTGAAATTTCACCAGAGGCGAGTTCATTCAGATTCTGGGTCATTTACATTTCCAGTCTGTAATATGATCTGATCATCACTGGTTGAGATGAAACATTAAGAGCTTTACTTATCATGTGGGCTGAGCTGGATAACCCATCCCGAAGGCTTGGGAGAAATTGGGAGTCGGGAGAACAGTTATTTTCTTTTTATTTCTCAGCAGTAGATTAGTATGGATGAGTTTCACAAACATCATCTTTCCAAGGACAACTGAGAAAAGCTTGAAGTTTTTGCTGAATAACCAGGAAGAGAGAAACACTTCCTGGTATCCAGAGCTGCCAGGGTGAAAAGGGAGGAAGAATGGAAGGGGAACAAAAATAGCTTGTTACGGGGCAGGCTGAGACATGCCTAAGTAAAGGGAAGGGCTGCAGCATTGCACTTCCAGTACTTTTCCCTTTCCTAATTGATGTAAAGAGCACCTGAAAAACTTCTAGAATTGATAAGAGAGTTTGCTACAGTGGTCATATACAAGATAAAATATTTCAAAGTAAATAATTTTTCTAAGTTTACCTATTAGAAGACCTGATAAAGAAAACAAAGGATACAATTTCCAAAGTCACAAAAGACGTAAAATAGCCAATTATCCTATCAAGAAATGTACAGAACATACATGATAAAAACTGTAACATCTTACTAAGAAGTATTTTTAAAATGGAATAAATGGAGAGACATATAATATCAGTCAGGGTTCTGTCAGTGAAGAACCATTGAGTGCTGTAGAGTAAGAGATTTATCCAATTGTGGAAACCAGTAGAGAAGTCAATGCTTGTTGTTTCTGCATCTGGTGCTGGTGTCATGTCAGTGGAGCTTGCACACTGAAAAGAAAGATGGTCTTAATTTGGGGAGAATAGGGACAAAATGGAACCTGCATCTTTCATCACCTCCAGCCTCAATGACATGGATGAGATGCAGGCTAAACTGGCACCCTTCACCATGGGGAATGCACCACATGAACCCAACCTAGCTTTGGAGAAGCTGAAGGTGGAGATTCTGCATGAACTAGAGTAGCTGTGAATCCAGCCACTGCTTCATTTCCACCCTCCTAATCTTGCATAAATTTCTCTTGTGGCCAACCCTAACCAGAACCATATAGAGGAGGAAAATCTGAGAAGCATAGTTCTGCCTGAGATAAATTGATCCTGTATAAATCAACCATACATAAATATAGAACATGTCCCTGGGTAATAATAAAAACAAATGCATAGCATTTATGACATGCTAGACACTCTCCAAGTGTTTTACATTTATTAACTTATTTTTATCCTCATCACAACCCTCTGAAATAATTATGACTATTCACCTCATTTTATAAATGAGGAAACTGAGCCTTAAAGTTACATATCTTGCCTGTGGCCACATAGCTTGCAAGTGGCAAAGCTATCCAACCCAGACAGTCTGGAAAGACTTTTTAAAACATTAAGCCTCTTCAGATTAATGTGTTTTAATATTATCTCAATTGAAACCCTAATGGACTGAGCCTTGAGAATTTTTGAAATTTTTCTAAAGGGTATCTTGAAGAGTAAACATGTAACCATACAGTACAAAACTCCAGTAACGAAAATGGAATCTTTCCAGAGGAATCAACAGAGAATGAAAGGTAGCCCTAAACAGAACTTAATATGCACACTTAGAAAAGAAGGGTTAAAACTTGGCAAATGAACCCATGAAAACTGGCTCCTGGGGAAGAATCTAGTGAGGCCCTCACATTCCCTGCATCATATTGTGACTGTAGCATCAAAAGAGGCAGGGGCGTCAGTCCTTTCCATGCTTTCTCATGGCCATCTCTGCAAACCTGCCATGTTGGCTCCTTTCTTTTGTGTACTTGGGTACTGTCCTGGAAGGTAGGTCCCAACATTTAGCCAACCATTTCTAGATAATAAAAATATTTAGTCATAAAAGTAGGAGTGGTAAGGGTCAGAAAGATGTAACTGACAGGCACTGATGTATCTTGGCTTTGGCTCCCTGGCTCTCACAGATGTTTAAAGCTGGCTCCTTATTATGCAGGCATTCATGGGGGTGGGGGGTACCCTAAGATTTCCCTACTGGGCCCCTTCCATTGCAGATACCTTGAGGGGCAGAGCTTCTCCATTGGCTAGTTCTTGCCTCTTGCCTCAGCCTTTTTCTCATAAGGGTTGCCCTGCCTCTTTTTGCTCAGCTTCTCCCACAAGGTATAGGACGGCGAACCACCTGGTTTGTCTGAGACTGAGGAGTTTCCCAGGATGTGAGCCTTTCAGATTAAAACTGGGAGAGTCCTGGGCAAACCAGGATGGCTGGTCACCATAGAAGGTCCCTTTTAAACAACACAAGTCTGACCTCCTCACCACTCTTCCTGTCCATATCTGGCCCCTGGAAATAAGCACTCTGACCCACTGGCACTTCCTGATTGCAGCTCTCTGCTGCCATGGGTCACTTCAGCCACTGTGTCCCCACAGACTACTGAGGGGTGGCTTGAGTCAGACATGGTACACAGTAGCCCATGAAAACACACACCATGCTCCCAGAGTGAAGAGCCCCAAATCCTCCCTTCAGTGTAGTGTGGGGCCCCACCACCACAACTCTCTTCAGAGAAACCCACTGTCCCTTGGCTTTTTTGTAGTCAATATTTTTACGCCTTTTTCTACGTGCTACATGGAGGTATCTGTCACCCCTTCTCTGGTGCTGCAGAGGCACCCCTCTTTGGATGTGGGAGTACTTGCCACCTTTAAAAAAAAATCACAGCTTTTTCAGGCCTCGGAAAACACTGTGATGGAAAGTATTGGAGTTTTGATATCATGTTTCATAAAACCACAACAAAGAAAATTTCTAGGCAAAAGAGGATTATGAAGCATGAAAATAATAGATTTGATATATATTGTAGAAAAGTTAAATTTCTGCATGTCAAAAATCATATGCAAATATAGAAGTAAAAAGACTAGAAAAATACTTCCAACAAAATAAGAGGCTAATAAACATAATTATATTTAAAAATACTTTCACAAATAATAATCTAGAATCCACATCTCACTGTCTGCCCTTCACCCTTCCTGTCCAAGCCACACTTACCAATTTTCTGTCCTGGAAGCATAGGGATTTAGAATAATGGACACCTCTTTTGCCTTCCTATGTTCTACTCACCACCCAACAGTTAGAATGATCCTTTAAAAATTCAACAACATCATGCCATTGCTCTATTTAGGCTTTCTTTATGGATTTTCATTACATTTAGAGTAAAATTGAAGTCCCTACACACCCAGGCACAGAAAGCCCCATCCCATCTGTTGCCAGTGGTATTTCTGCCTTTATTTGTATCCTGTTCATTTGTGAAGGCAGGGGCTCTGTTGTTGGTTATAAACCCACACTTAGAACAGTGCCTAGCACAGAGTAGGCATGTGTTGTTTTTGTTGAATGAATGAATTAGTGGATGGACGACTGGTTTTTTTTGTTTGTTTTTGTTTTTTATGAGATAGAGTCTCACTCTGTTGCTCACTGCAAACTCTGCCTCCTGGGTTCAAGCAATTCTCCTGCCTCAGCCTCCCAAGTAGCTGGGACTACAGGCGCCTGCCACCATGCCAGGCTAATTTTTGTATTTTTAGTAGAGACGGGGTTTCACCATATTGGTCAGGCTGGTCTTGAACTCCTGACCTCAGGTGATCTGACCGTGTCAGCCTCCCAAAGTGCTGGGATTACAGTCGTAAGCCATCGTGCCAGGCCGAGAGTTGTTTTTTTTGTTGTTTTTTTTTTTAAAGAAAGGATAATATTCATCACTGGCTAGTTGATAAGGACGTTCTCATACTCTTGAAGAAGTATAAATTTTGTCAACATTTTTGGGAAATGATTTGAAATTAAGAGTGTAGAATATATGAAGTTCATATCTTTTTAAAACCTAGTACTTTCAATTCTAGAAATCCAGAATATGACCTGTCAATTGATATAGCTAAAAGGTGTTTATTACAGCATTATTAATCATAATAAAAAACTGAAAAAATCTAAATGTCTAACACTTAGGGAAATAGTGTAATAAATTTTACTTTTTTTCTTTTTATGAGATGGAGTCTCACTCTGTCACCCAGGCTGGAGTACAGTAGCGTGATCTTGGC
Source organism: Colobus angolensis palliatus (assembly GCF_000951035.1). NCBI lineage: Eukaryota > Metazoa > Chordata > Mammalia > Primates > Cercopithecidae > Colobus > Colobus angolensis. The sequence goes on from NW_012118043.1 coordinate 2,812,110, forward strand.
TCACTGCAACCTCTGCCTCTTGGGTTCAAGCAATTCTCTGCCTCAGCCTCCTGAATAGCTGGGATTGCCCCACACGGGTGGATCATGAGGTCAGGAGTTCAAATTTTACATTTTAATAGAGGAAAAGTTTAATACATTTTGATTTACTCACATAATGGAATATTAAACAGGCATTAAAATGATTTCCATGTGATCCACTTTTTTATCTTCCACATTCAGATGAGAACATGTTGTGTTTACCTTTCTTTTCCTGGCTTATTCCACTTAATATACAGTTCCAGTAAAGAGTAGAACAGAGGACTCATGCCTGTAATCCCAGCACTTTGGGAGGCTGAGGAGGACAGATCACAAGGTCAGGAGATGGAGACCATCCTGGCTAACATGGTGAAACCCCGTCTCTACTAAAAATGCAAACAATTAGCCGGACGTGGTGGTGGATGCCTATAGTTTCAGCTACTTGGAAGGCTGAGGCAGGAGAATGGCGTGAACCTGGGAGTTGGAGTTTGCAGTGAGCCGAGATCCTGCCACTGCACTCCAGCCTGGGCGATAGAGCGAGACTCTGTCTCAAAAAAATAATAATAACAATAATAGTAGAACAGAGAATACTAAAGGCTGACAATGGGAAGGAGAAGGGGGAGGATAGGAAGAGATTTGTTAATGGTTATCAAATTACAGCTGGGTAGGAAGAGTAAGTTCTGCTGTTCTATACAACTATCAGTTGACTATATTTAACAATATTATATAGTTTTACATAGATAGAGGATACTGAATGCTTCCAAGACAAAGAAATGATAAATGTTTGAGATGATGAATATGCTCACCCTGATCTATTCACTGTACATTATATGTATTGAAGCATCACTATGTACCCTGTAAATATGTATCATTGTTGTATGTCAATTTAAAAAATTAAAAATTAAAACAATGAGTTCAAACCAATTTTCACTTTAACTGCTCCTAGAAAAATGTTCATGATACAATGCTAAGTAGAAAAGGAAAAAGCAATATCTTAGATATCATACGATTATAATATATAAAATGTATGCATAAATAAAAACAGTAAATCTTTACAATGTTAATTTGGGTTAAAATTCTAGGATAAAATTCTAGGATAAGTGGTTATTTAAATTTTCATCTTTATATTTTATTTAAATATCACATTTTATTGTCTTTAGAATCAGAAAAGTATATATAATTTGTCTTAAAACTCGTTGTTCACAGGGAAACTTCCGCTCAATGAATGCTCATGGTCATTAGCACTTCCGCTGACAGATGTGGACCAACAGATGGGTGAACAGGAATCAAACATGCGTAAAATTCAATTCATTGCCTTACAAAGCAAGGCCAGATATCCATTTAGCAAGATTTAAGTTTATTTCTATGGCGCAGATGTGTGTAAAAAGGAACTTTCTTTATTTACCATCATGGGTCACATTTCACACTACCTTTTCTCATGCCACTTGACAGAAAATGCTTGAGTTGTCAACTAAAGGAGTCTCTAGCTTAAAATAGTATGTTTGGGGTAATTCCTCTGTGTTACTTTTGGTTTTTCCATCTCGTCTTTCTCTGATTGACATAAATCAGGTGAACAGCATTTACAAGTTGACTCCAGAGACGTGCCATTTGGTCTTTGCTGGCCCTGGTTTCCTATGTCACTTCATTTTGCCACTTGCCACATCAGCTACAGTGTCTCTTGGCCTTTTGCTCACTTGGGTCCTGCTCTGTGAACCATGGGAGTGAACCTCATCTCACTTGGTGTTTGGGGCAGTATTTGCAATTGATGTTTATAACAACTAGCTTTCATTGAGCATGTGCTATGTACAAGAGCATTGTTCTAACACCTTGAGTTGTCCTAGCTCATGTAATTTTCATGCCAGCTCTGTGAGGTAAGTATAGATAAGAAAATGGAGACTTAGAAAGTCCAAGCATCTTCTCCACAGCCTGTAAGTCTCAAGGTCAGAATGTCCATGGATCTTGCTACTGCTCCCAGTTGTCAAGACCCTCAAGCATTCTCATTTGAGCTCCAGTCTCCTCAGGATCTCTTCCCCAAGGGTCCAGGAATTCTTGGCAGCTTCTCCACAGGCTACTGGAGTGATCAGACCCTTTGAGCGTGTTCTCATCTACCTGTACCTAGGCTCCCCACCCATGGCTATTTTGCCTTTCCCAGGCTGGGTTGGAAGCAGGAATGAGAGGCTTGCCGTTTTCCCAGGCTTCTTACAGGGAAACAAGGGAACTTTTCACAATGACCCAAACTTTCCAGAGCCTTCTTACCATGAGCTGAATGTTTGCATTCCCCTCAAATTCATAAGTTATGGTTCTAGCCCCGGTGTGATAATACTTGGAGGTGGGGTCTTTAGGAGGTAATTAGGTTTATATTAGATCATAAGGCTGAGGCCCTCATGATGGAGGAGGAGGAGGAGGAAGGGGAGGGAGAGGAGGGACTGGGGGAGGAGGAGGAGGAGGAAGAGACAGCTTTCCATGAGCACACATGGAAAAGTCACATGAGGACACATAGCAAAGATGACTATGCATCAGGAAGCACCCCCTCACCAGACACCAAATCTCTTGTCACCTTGATCTTGGAAGTCCCAGCCTCTAGAACAGTGAGAAATAAATTTCTTTTGTTGAAGCCACCCAGTGTATGGTATTTTGTTATATTGCCCTCCCTAAGACTTTCAGGGAGCTCTTTCATGGGCTGTTCCTCCAGCCCCTGAAAGAGCTCTGTCCTTTCTCCTCCCTTTGATCTTCAAGCTTTGGACCTTAATGTATAAAAATACAGCTTTTGGATAATCAAGAAAATCTTTAACACAAGTTAGTTATGAGGAGAAAAAATGTCTTGCTAGGAACTTGGGAAAAAGTTCAAAAAAGTCTTAACTTCAGATGTTACCAATTTTTTGCTTTCCTGGGTTGGTCTTTAGGGTATGTAGCTGAAGAAGAAGAGAAGTCACCTGAATTACACAGAAAGAACATTGGTGGTATGTCATCACATTTTCCTGATCCTCACACTCTTTTTTTTTTTTTTGA
>NW_012118043.1:2815909-2819324 GCF_000951035.1 Colobus angolensis palliatus
CTGGGTTGGTCTTTAGGGTATGTAGCTGAAGAAGAAGAGAAGTCACCTGAATTACACAGAAAGAACATTGGTGGTATGTCATCACATTTTCCTGAAATAATTTAATTTTTTTTTTTTTTTTGAGACGGAGTCTCCCGCTGTCGCCCAGGCTGGAGTGCAGCAGCGCGATCTAGGCTCACTGCAAGCCCCGCCCCCGGGTTCACGCCATTCTCCTGCCTCAGCCTTCCGAGTAGCTGGAACTACAGGCGCCCGCCACCACGCCCGGCTAATTTTTTGTACTTTTAGTGGAGACGCAGTTTCACTGTGTTAACCAGGATGGTCTCGATCTCCTGACCTCGTGATCCACCTGCCTCAGCCTCCCAAAGTGGTGGGATTAAAGGCGTGAGCCACCGCGCCCGGCCTCCTTACACTCTTTAACCCTGACTGATTGGTGCTGGCAGGGAGCCGTCCCCATCTGGTAGCACCCCTTCCTGTCTCAGGGGTTTCCTCTGCCAGGCCCTGCCATACACACTCCAGAACTATGGCTGCCTAAGTTTTCATGTTGAAAGTTGGCATTTGGAAGGGTCTTGAGTTTCAAAGTGTCCTTACATAAACTCCACACTGGTGGAAGTAAAGGCTTAAGTATCAAAAGCTGACATCGTAGCTACAGTTAGCTTGTGTGTTACAAGTGAGAGTGGGAGGAAGAACCCAGAAAGGGAGCCCATAGAAGGCCAGTGACAGCATCAGCATTTTCTGCAGAACTGAACCTCTTATTTCTAATAGGAATGTTCTCATTACTCCAAAAGAATGTTGTGTTATGTGGCATGCAGAAAAATACTTGCAGTTTAATTTATCTGCGGGAGTCAGGAGGCTATATAGAGATAATAATGAGTCTTAGTTGCTATCTTTCATTTTGCCTGTGTATCTCGATCCAGAAAATGTTTTCCTCATGTACAGAGAAATAATCAACACTTTCTTTTTATATCAAAGGGTTCAGACTCACATTATGAACTCTGTAAAAACTCTGTGCTGCTATTTCTATTTCCAGACTAAGACATATACAAGAAGGTTGGTTTTCTCCTACCTTCCACCACCCCTAGGCAATTGGAGCAGCAAGATTATAAAACACAAACACAGGCAAATATAGACAACCCAGTTTGAGGTTTATTTGGGTATCTCTGCCTTGTAAGCACTTCCTTAGAACATGGCAGAGCAAGGAAGTGGGAGGGAGTTTAGTTAGTTACTTGCACTATTTATAAGGTCAACAGGAAAAGCTTGAAATAATGGGAAAAAATGCTCTCTTTTTTTCTCTTTGTGTTTTCCATGGAGTCCACTTCCTAGTCTGTCCCACTGTCCCCAGTATCAGAAAAATCCAAAGTTGGCTGCATCCAAAGCAGTTGCATCATGAACCTTACCAGCAATTTGCTCTTAGTTGACAGGAACCTTCCCCTTCCCCTTTTCCTCCCATGTTCAGGTTCATTGCCACAAGGCATCCCCCAAACTGCAGCTAGATGAGACCCTCATGCCAAACTAGATATTTAGCAGATGATGAGAAACCCAGAGAATCCTATTCTATAATAATGATTATTATTATTTTGAGACAGAATCTTGCTCTGTCACCCAGGTTGGAATGCAGTGGTGCAATCTTGGCTCACTGCAGCCTCCGCCTCCTGGGTTCAAGTGATTCTTGTGCCTCGGCCTCCTGAGTAGCTGGAATGCCACCATGCCCAGGTAATTTTTTTTTTTTTTTTTTTGAGACAGAATCTCGTTCTGTTGCTCAGGCTGGAATGCAGTGGCACAATCTCGACTCACTGCAACCTCTGCCTCCCGGGTTCAAGCGATTCTTCTGCCTCAACCTCCTGAGTAGCTGGGACTACAGGTGCCTGCCACCATCCACCATGCCTGGCTAATGTTTTGTATTTTTGGTAGAGATGGGGTTTCACTATATGTTTGCCAGGCCAGTCTTGAACTCCTGACCTCAGGTGATCCACCCACCTCGGCCTCCCAAAATGCTGGGATTAGAGGCATGAGCTATTGTGCCTAGCCCACCTAATTTCTTTATATTTTTAGTAGAGACGTGGTTTCATCATGTTGGCCAGGCTGGTCTCGAACTCCTGTACTCAAGTGATCTGCCCCTTGGCTTCCCAAAGTGTTGGGATTACAGGCGTGAGCCACTGTGCCTGGCCTTATTCTATAGTTAAATAACATATTTTTAGCTTGGGAACATTCTAAGGTGAATAAAAATGAACAAGCAGACAAATAAAAATCCACAGATGGTGTTTACAATAGAAAAAAATAACCAGTAGAATGGTTTTTCAGTCAAATATTGTTACCATTATAATTTTAATTAAAACAATTTTGCCTAAAAGTTGAGTCAACAGACAATCCACAATCCATTCTGCCTTACCTGGAAAGGCTCAACTAAGGGGAGGAACAACCGCTCAAGAAATCTCATTTTTCCTAGATACAAAGCTCTAGAGTTTGGAAGTTTGTGGGCGAATAATTACCTAGGTGCTGAATCAAAAGAATGAAGGCACAAACTGTTTCAGTATAATAAAGATAATAGTTAAAATAAAAAGTCATAATACAAATTAGATACAGAGATGATCATGGACACTTATCAGTCATTATAAACATTATTAATCATTAGCTTTTAATATTACTCTTTGTTGCATTACTAATATAACCTAGGAATAACTGGCGGGTATAGGGTCAGGTACTGAAGGGACATTGTGAGAAGTGACATAGAAGGCAAGAGGAGAGCCCTCTGTCACGCCCGCATAAGGGCCGCTTGAGGGCTCCTTGGTCAAGCGGTAATGCCCATGTCTGGGAAGACACACATTACTTAGCAGGGAGTCTCCTTTCCTTGAAAGAGTCAGGGAACACTCTACTCCACAGCTTCTTCCGGAAGACTGGATATTATCCAGGCCTGCCCGCAGTCATCCGGAGGCCTAAACCCCTCCCTGTGGTGCTGTGCTTCAATGGTCATGCTCATTCTCCATTTTCATGTTCCTCCCGTACTTCTGGTTCCTCTTTGAAGTTCGTAGTAGATAATGATTAAAAAAAAAAAAATGTGAAAGTCTTAAAGTCTTTAATCTTTGTTATAAGTACATAAAAGAAAACACTGACATATGCTGCCTTCTCCCTCTGCTCTGGCTACCTCAAAGGGAAGGGCCCACTGTCCTATGATCCCATGACTGACTTCACCTTATCAATCACTTAGAAGATTCACCCTCCTTACCCTGCCCCCCTTGTCTTGTATACAATAAATATCAGTGCACCCAGCTGTTCGGGCCCACTACTGGGCTCCATGTCTTGGTGGTAGTGGTCCCCTGGGCCCGACAGTTTTCTCTTTATCTCTTTGTCTTGTGTCTGTATTTATTACAATTTCTCATCTCCGCACACAGGGAGAACACCCGCTAAGCCCCGTAGGGTT
>NW_012118043.1:2819739-2858931 GCF_000951035.1 Colobus angolensis palliatus
TGCCCCCCTTGTCTTGTATACAATAAATATCAGTGCACCCAGCTGTTCGGGGCCACTACCGGGCTCCATGTCTTGGTGGTAGTGGTCCCCTGGGCCCGACAGTTTTCTCTTTATCTCTTTGTCTTGTGTCTTTATTTATTACAATCTCTCATCTCCGCACACAGGGAGAACACCCGCTAAGCCCCGTAGGGTTGGTCCCTACAAAAGTTCATCTAAGTTGGCATTTAATGGTCTTCTTTCTCCTTTGAATATATGGCATGTATTTGATATCTCCTTTATTGAAGTTACTAAAAATGAAGAACCACTTTCCCTATGCCACTCTGAGTAAATGGCTCACTCAGAGGTATTTTAACAATTGAATCATGAAACAAGTTTTTAAAAAAAAAAAAACTCTCTTAAAGAAATTTCTTCTACTCTGATGTCCCTTGTTGTAAAGTCCTTCCCATTGTAGGTCCTTTCTCTGTCCTTCTTTCTGACTTCTCCACTGAGAGATGCATAGGGCAGTGGTTGCAGATGTCTGATAGTGGGCCAGAACCAGTTCATAGCAAAGAAGCAAAACAATAATGATATTGTTAATAATTATAAAAATGAAGTCCTTGCTAGTCAAATAACTCTTTAAAGGGCAAAGAATATGAGCAGACAATTCAAAGAAAAGGAAATATAAAGGTCTCAACATAGATGCTCAGCACCATTCATAAGAGAAATGCACATTACCCCAGTAAACCATTTTTTTTTTCACCCAGCACACTGACAAAGGTCAAAAAGTCTGATAACTCATTGTGCTAGGGAACATGTTGCAAAACAGACACTATCAAAATTAATGCCGAGATTTGGAAAAATTGAACACAATTGCCCATGCATATAGTTGTCGACCTATAAGTTACACTTCCAGGAAGTTTATCCTATAAGTATATTCACACACATGCCAAGTGGCAGATGTGGAACATTATTTACTGCAGTATTGTTTGTAATAGCACTTTATTGGAAACAGCCTTAAATGTTTATTGATAAGTTACTAAATTATGGTACATCCCCACATTGGAATACATAGCAGCCTTAAAAAGACTGAAGAGATGGATAGATGATAGATAGATATAATGATTTATAATTGTAAGTGGAAAAAAATACCAAAGAGAAAGATACCATTTACATGGAATGGGTGGAGGAGAGGTCTATGTATATGCACAGTATTTGCTTATAGAAGCAAAAACTACCTCTGGAAGGACACGCAAGAAAGTGATAGCATATGCCGCCCTCACAGAGGGAAACTGGAGAACTGGGGGTAAGGAGGGAGTGAAACTTTCCATTATATTTCTATCTATCTACACACACACAGACACACACACTTATGTATATGTTTGAATTTTGAACTACAAATGTACTATCCATTTCAAAACTTAAAAACACTCTTGTTTGTAAGGAGCAGACATTTTTATTTTTAAGAAACACAGTTTGTATCTCCTTAAACAGAGTATGGCAGATCAAAATTTCCAAAGGTAAGTATATCAATATATCACATCCCACATGCTCTTCTTACAAGGTGACACTGACACTCCCCTTGAATCTGGCTAGGCTTGGGACCATGTGGAAGTGACTATTTGAATTTCAAGGGTAAAGTCATTACAAGTAACATAGCTGCTCCAATTGTCTTCCTCTCACCTGCCCTCAAACTGCTTGTCCTTGGAACTCAGCTACCATGTTGTGAGGAAGCCATGCAGCCCCACTGAAAGATTTGGGGTAGGTGCTCCTGCACCACCCCAGCTTAGGCCCCAGTCAACAGCCAGCATCAACACCAGACTTGGGAATGAACCAGCCTTCACACACATAACTTTCAGGCCACCCAGCTGGTGCTGATCAGAGCAGAAATGACCCGTCCTTTCCTAGCTCTGCCCAAACTGCAGATTTATAAACAAAATAAATGATATGTTGTTTTAGGCCACTATGTTTTATGATGATTTGTTGCTATACAGTGATAAATAACTAGACCGAAGAAAAAATTTTGGATATTTTTGAGAAGATCCTTGAGATGCCTTCCTGAAATAAAATAGAGTCAGGGATGCAGCTGGCCCCAGCTAGAATCTGCAGTTGGTCATTTGCAGGATTTGCTCTCCCTCCATCAGTTTCTTTCCAGTCCTTCTCCCTTGGCCCCCGGGAGCTCCTCCTGAGAATTAGTGCTATTTTGTGGGAAGGGGAAATTATAAAACGAGTAGTCTCCACTTCTAACTTTGAAGGAACTTTTACCAAAATAATAAATTGCTTTTGGTGTGAATTTAAATCTCAAGGAGATTGTCAAGCAAAATGCAGCTCTAATTTTATTTTTTAATCTGAATATTTAGAAATTAGTGTCAAATAGAATTAGTTGAACAAAATTTTTATAACTGTATCACCTCAGATTATTCCTATAAAAGTCATCAAGATCCATTAATTATGGCACTACCAAGGACATTAATACTAATTGAAAGAAAAATTGTGAAGGGCAAATTCGTCCAGTGGTTTTATGTTTGAACTGATTTTGTGGAGCAGCAACATACTGTAAGTGTTCAGAGCCTGGACTTTGGAGCCAGACTGCTAAATGTGGCTCTACCACTGGTATCTTTATGATGTTGAGCAAATTATATTTCTGTGCCTCAATTTCCTCATCTGAACATTGGGTCTAATAACAGTTCCTGTCATATAGGGTTATTGTGAGTTTTAATAAATTACATTCAAAACACTCATTTGAGTGTCTGGCACACAGGAAGTATTCAGTGAATAACAATTGTTATTTTTGTATACCAAACACCAGATCTAATATCCTGTGAGATTTATTCTAAATTAAACCTTTGTCTCTAGAATTTATAGCCAAGGTAAATTCAGACATTGCAAGCAAGTCCACCAAAAGCTATATGCTAATGGAAAACTCCTTTCTATTGCTAACACTTTGGTTCCTGTTTCTGTCCATATTTGAAAGAGACAGAAATGTTACGCAAATGGTAGATGCACTCAGCATCATTTCCAACTGCCTGCAAGGGTGCCTAGAATCCTGCAAAGGCCAGTGAACTAAAACCTAGCTTTCCCAAACTCCCATGAAGCTAGTGTTCTGAATACACAGTAGGTTTTCCAATCAGGTGCATCTATACAGAGTATTTAAGGTAGACGTGTGGTGGGGCCATTTTCCTGTTGCTTTGACTCTTGCTACTGGCAAACATGGTTGTCAGGACTTTGGGTTTTTCTGGAGCAGAAGCCCAGCAACTGCTCACTAATTTTGTGTATGTTGAAGAGGCAGCTGTGATGGGGTGTGAAGGCAGTGGCTGCCTCTCCCTGATCCCTGGATCACAAGCATTAATAGTCATTTTGATGTCAACCAACCAAAAATATATCTCCTGAAATCCTACATGTCTGAATGTGTCAAAGGTAGCAGCTCCCTTGGCAGAACTGTTCTCTGATGGTGACTGGGAATCATTTCTGGACTCCACGCATGCAGCCCCTCCAGCAGTTGCATAAGCACCCAATTCCCTGAATTCCATCCTTTCAGCTCTTTTTATTTTTATTTTTTGTACCCAAATTCTGTCTGATTCAAACAGGGAGTCACAAAAATTGTCTCCCTCATGGCAGTCCTTTATCAAGTGACTCGTTTTCCCAATTTATTCAGTGTGAACTTCCAGAGCTTCTCTTTATATAGTGCAGTAGAGTAAGAATGGAAGCAGCCGGCTGAGGTGTTAGAATGCTGATAAAGAATGTTTCCTTAAAACAACAGCAAACAGGGTTTATCATGTCTATAAGGGGGAAAGTCATTCTTTTGCTGTAGCACTGTTATGGGGGTGCAATGGAGTCATCTGGTAAGAGCACCCAGACTAGCCCTCAATGTGGTCAGTCTTTAAAAATATCAGTAGATTTTATGAGTTACTGTTTGATATTTCTGCTTCATCAGAGAGATTCATATCTGTTTTAATGTCCTCTGCTGTGCACCTTGAAAAACTGACTTTTTAATGCCTCTCATCTTTCATCAGCACTAGCACTGGGCTTCTCCAAAAAGGTTCACAACCTCGCTTTTTCTTGCCACCTTCCTCCACAGAGCCTAGAAAGCCATACACTCACTGCCCTCACTTCTTTTGTCTTGGTCAGATGATCCAGTTCTAGAGGAACTCTGTTTGAGGTAGCTTCTGGAAAAAGTTTTGTTTTCCTTATAAAGGAATAGATGTGGTTAGTGGAGTTTCTCTCCTTCCATTCCTCCTACCTTGAAAATAAATACGATATCTGGACCTCTGGCAGCCATTTTGATAACATGAGATAACAAGCCCATTCACTAAAGAAAGCAGAGAGAAGAGATAGAAGGAGACTGGATCTTTGATGACACCCCTGGGACTCTGCCCCGGACTCTTCCTTAAGTGAGAATAATAAACCTCTATTTGTTTAAGCAAGTGTTTGTAAGGTATCCTATTTGCTGCAACCTCATTTCCACAAAATATGTTATTTATATCTCCCGGAATTTTTGTAGGAACCCAACAAGGTAACTGGTATGAAAGTACTTAGAATACTATAAAAAGATAACTCATTTTAAAGTTCTGTTTTAAAAGAAATCAGATGTTTTTCTCAGTAGTTCAAGCTTAACATAGAGGAAGTTTCAATGAAATGATAAATGTTTGAAATAAATATGCCACATATTCCTTTCAACAACTCAGATGAAGGCTTGCTTCTTTCTTAAATTATTAATAACCCCATTTAGTACTTTCAAAGTGCTTTGCCATCATTTGATACTTAATCCTCAGAATTTCCCTAGAAGAATGTAAAATCTCATTTTACAAGGGAAGAAGTGAAAACAGCGTTTTTCAAAGACTCTCTTTGAGACACCATACACCTGTGGCAGACTCAGAACTAAAAATCAAAGAATTTAACAGTCCAGTGTGTAATTGGCTTTCTCATGTAAATTTGATATGCAGGCCATGACACAGCCCACAGAAGCTCTAAGAATTTTTAAAAATTTTACCTTACATGTATATTCAAAATAAAGTCAAGCTAACCATATAGGATTCCTTATGTGAACAAAATGCCATAAGCTCAACAAAATGGCATAAGCCCAACATTAGAAGTGGACAAGGAAAGAATATATTCTGTCGTTAGTGAACTTGTCTATTGGTACACCAAGAATCTCACCCAATCCTGGCATAAAATAAATCATGTCAGAGTAACTCTTATTTTACTGATGTATCTGGCAATAAGCAGTAAAAGAGTAGCTCTGAAACAGAAGCAAAAATAAAGAGAAATATCAGGCCGGGCACGATAGCTCATGCCTGTAATCCCAGCACTTTGGGAGGCTGAGGCGGGAGGATCACGAGGTTGGGAGTTCCAGACCAGCCTGGCCAACATGGTGAAACCCCGTCTCTACTTAAAATACAAAAATTAACCAGGCATGCTGGGGCACGTCTGTAGTACCAGTTACTTGGGAGGCTGAGGCAGAAGAATCACTTGAACCCGGGAGGCGGAGGTTGCAGTGAGCCGAGATCGTGCCATTGTACTCCAGCCTGGGAGACAGAGTGAGACTCCATCTTAAAAAAAAAAAAAAAAAGAGAGAGAGAGAAAGAGAGAAAGAGGGAAATATCTACCTGCTTAAACAGGAAGTAGGTTCTTGATCACCCTTTAAAAATGAAGCAAGGATTTATTTATGGCCAAAACTTTATTTAGAAGTGTGGAGCTCTTCCTTCACCTTCAACCCAGGAAAATGTTCTCTCAATTTTAATCATGTTTTACGTGATGAAACAGAAATTTGGCCTTTAATTAATGATGTTATTTTTTAAAAATTTATACATTTCGAAGTCTTTTATTGAAATTCTGAATACGATTTACATTATGAGATCAATGACAGAAAAAAGAAAAAGCAGCTGAAACAGAGATAGAAAAAGCTCTTAATTAGACTATATTACTATTTTTATTTTCAAATCCAGAGAAGGCCAATATAAAGATTTCCTATGCCAGCTCTACTACTTCTACCCATGGTTCCTTAACCAAGTTACCTCCTCTCTCTACGTTTAGTTTCCTTATGTAGTAAATGGGCACAATAATAATGCCCACTAAATTGGGTGGTTGGGCAAATTGAATGAAAGAGTACAACACCAACAATGTTAGTCATTATTATGGTCTGAAAAATCCATAAAACATTGGACACAACTAAGAGATGGTACATGAGATAAATACGATAAAAGCTGACTGAACATCTAACCTGATTGCAGTGGCAGTAAAGGTGGTTTGACTTTCAGGATAGTACTGCTCCACCAGCTCCTGCTGGGATTTAAATGATTATTGCTTAGCTCTTTTCTCTTGACTTGTTATCAAGTGCTTGGCAGGACCTATTTCAAGTACATTTTGTAAAATACCACAGGAAGATCCTTAAGAAATAACCAACAGCATGCTTGGGTCTGGTCTGATATTAAGGGCAACAGTGGTCACTGGACATTAAAGGGGGCACAGCTGAATTCGAGAGCTAAAGAGGGTGGTGCTTAGCAAAAAACAAGGGTGTTCCTGAACAGAAATCCACCGTAAAGGGGAAATAAATTTTTGAGAAATTCTTATTCGTCACAAGGAGCACACAGCTGCCCAGAAATGCACTTTCCAGAAAACTGGAAAAGTAGAATTCTGACATGCCCTCTGGATTTCTAGCTGGAGCCTGCAAGTATATGGGAACAGTGTACACCTTGGGAGAATGGGAATTTTGTGAGGTATTTAAACCTCTGTCACCTGCGGATTTAAAGGTTGTCGTATATGCCTATTTTATTTATTATCTTTTCTGCTCTAGTGTTACACTGGTAAGAACAAGGGAGTGAAGGTTACAATTGCAACAGGGATTACAATCTTGCCTCTTTCATATAGCAGATATTCCATGAGTGCTGTAGGGTTGAGGCAGGAGGAAAATGAGGCCAAAGAAACTGAGAACTTGAAACTGGCAGAGTCAAACTGGGCAACCTCCTGAAGAAACATGCACAGAACATAAATGTCAGACCCATCCTGGCTTCTAAATATTGAATTGCCAGGAGTAGCCAGCGAAAGATTGGGCCCTTCAGCCTCAGGGTGCCGAGTGTCCTCCATGTCCCAAGGCCTCCTTAGTGTGTCCACCTGCCTTCCAGGTGACTCGACTGCAGATCCACTCAGCCTCTGTTGCCTGAAACTGAGCTGAAGGGGGATATAAGATGAAAGAATGGTGAAGAAGGGAAACCATCAGGGAAAGGAAAAGGATCTGATGGAGTGTACAGAGGAATGAGAAAAAAAATCAAGGGGAAGGGAAGCAGAAAATAAAATCAGGAAGAAAATAAGATAAGATACAGGGAAGAAAGATGAGAATGGGATAAGCATAGGATTCAAAAGACTTCAGTAGGGACCTGGGATCAGATTGTTGTACTAGAACTGGATACAGGAAGGAAGGAAAAAATCTATCTTAAAGGAGCTTCTGAGAATAAAAGAGATAGGAGAAAAGAAAAGATAGAGGACTAAAAATGCTATTTGTTATTCTAAATATCTGGATAATAATTAATCATCTTTGTGTCTGTTGTGTTAAAGCTTTTAGTGGCACTGTAGGCAGAACCACAATCAATATTATTTCAAAATAGTGATGCCCTTTGAGGAGGATATAAAGGGGAGGGAGAAATCAGATAAACTATGAAGGAGGAGAGAAGAAGCCAGTTCTGTCGGATACTGCAGAGACAGGTTGATGCTGAACCTTTGGGAATAGAAGTGATGCAATGCCTGTAAGAATGAGCAGGATGTTTACTGTCTTTCTGCATAGAAAAAAAAAAAAAAGAAAGGAAAAGAAAGAAAACAGAAAAAATACAGCACTGGCTACACACACCTCTTTCTTAAAGAAGAACACATTGGAATCTGATTCATTGATCACTGAGTTAATTGTCATCTTGAGGCTTTGGTATGTTATTTACATGTGACATTATGTACCAGTTATTTTATTATTGTTAAAAGAAAAATTGGGAATCCATTAGGCTGAGACAACTTCAGTGCCTTGAGTTCCTACATAAACAACCTGAAAGGAACTCAATGTAAACAATAAAATGAAACTTAAGCTTAACCAATCAGAAACTGCCAACTAACCTCTAACCTCTAACTAGGGACTTTGCAGAAACTGCCAACTAACCTCTAACCTCTAACTAGGGACTTTGCACATTAACCAAACATTTTCATTGTCTTCCTTATGTGAACACTTTATAAAAGCTTTCACCTGGGTCGGGCGTGGTGGCTCATGCCTATAATCCCAGCACTTTGGGAGGCCGAGGTGGGGGGATCATGAGGTCAGAAGATTGAGACCATCCTGGTAACATGTTGAAACACCGTCTCTACTAAAAATACAAAAAGTTAGCCAGGCATGATGGTACCTGCCTGTAATCCCAGCTACTCTGGAAGCTGAGATAGGAGAATCACCTGAACCCAGGAGGCAGAGGTTGCAGTGAGCCAAGATTGTACCACTGCTCTCCAGTCTGGGTGACAGAGTGAGACTCCATCTCAAGAAAGAGAAAAAAAGCTTTCACCTTAAGCCCCTTTGGTGGAGCCTAAACCATTCTCAGTTTGGTGCTGCCAAATTGATGAATTCCCATCAGCCCAAATAAATTATTTAAAAGTTTAACATACTGAAGTTTATCTTTTAACACTGCTTATTTTTAAACCAGCCTTTAGTACTATTTTGTTTGTGTATTGGCTCCATTTACTTTATGACATGAGTCATTTATTGCTGTATTGATTGAGACATCTATCAAGTCATCTCTTAGGCAAGCAATCCTCAATCTTTAATGAGCATCAGGATCATCCAGAGGACTTGTTAAAAACAGATTTCCAGTCTCTACACCACCAGAGCTTCTGACACAGTGAGTCCAGGGTGAAAGAATCTGCATTTTAACAAGTTTCCAGGTGAGGCTGATGTTGCTGATCCAGATACCTCACTTTGAGAAGAACAATATTTGAAAAACAGTAGAGTGTTTCTACTATGTGTAAATACTATTATTGCAGCTGTGTTTAACTATAAAACTGTATTTCAAGGATAAAGTTTTTAGAGTTCAGAAACAATTATTAGAAGCATTAATATGCAAAGTGATCTACTATATCAATAGTAAAATAGAGCTCTGTGGTGTTTTGAAGGAAAAACTTCTGAAATGTATAGCTCTCTATAATAAGATGACCTGGTTGAAGTTCTAAACTTTTCAGTGTACTATCTCCAATTTTGAAACCTCAAACTTAAGAGTTGTAGAGAAAAATGTTTTCTCTTCTTCACATGATCTCAGCTTGGCCCAGAAAGAAAGATACATTCACCAACAATTCTGTCCTCTTGGAAGAGTCCTGGCGAGGAAGCCTGTGCCTCTCTGCCATCCCCTCTGAACAGAGTGTGCTACTTTTGGGCCATGGTGTACACTAGAGGACTATGCTCTTAACAGTGGAAGGTGCCATCTCTTTCTCTTTCTTTGACTCCCTGAGCTTTTAGGTGCAAACAGCCTTGTCTCCTCTTTTGTCACCATGAAGTAAATCCACCTGGACAGTGTCTTCCATAGTCAGAAGTCCCTGCTGAAGACAGAGTACAGTAAGTCTGTGCAACCAGCTGGGTGAGTGGACTCAGAGTCTTATATGCAGGCTTGGATATACACTCAGTGTGAATGTGCAGATTCTGGATCTAAAAATACTTTGTGTCTAAGTGGCATTCTCCCTTCTTTAGCAGAAGCCCTGCTAAGCCATTGATACGGTTGGCTATCTGTCCTTTGAGTGTTTACTTCATCAATCAACATCTTGGAAAGAAGTGGGAGAGAATTTTAGAGCTGCTAGATCTCGAAAATGCAGGCTGGGAAATCATAGGATGGATGCTTGGGCAGCAAAGGGCAACCCAGGGAGAATGAGGATCTTGATATAGGCCAGCTTGGGCTGGGGAAGTTCACAGTGGCTTGTAACATAGCCACAGCTGGTACATCAGAGCCCAGAAAGGCTCCAGTTAAGTGCCACCTCAAAACAGATGGACTTCACTATGTAAAGTTTTTTAGGGTTTTGTGAAAAGAATAATTATTACTTCCATAGTGTCTTTTTCCCCATACAGTGCTTCTCAGCCAGACTTGCAAAGGGAATTGAGTTTCCCATGGGGCACGGAATACTCTGTGTTCATGCTGACCTTCAGGTTGTCAAGGTCAGGCTGAAGCAGCATCTCCAGATTAGTTATTCCAAATTCAGACTTCTTTATCATTCTGTAAATGACATCAAGATCTAAATAGTCTCTTGGGCTTGGGAGGCTCCTGCATAGGGTCTTGGAAATAACCTACTTCTATCACATCTTCCATACCTACATAGGGTCCTGGAAATACCCTACTTCTATCACCAAGTCTTAAATTGGTTCTAAACTGTGTATGTTGTAAAGTCTGCTCATGGGTTTGAATTTTAGAAACCCCTACTGAAGCTTCAACCACAGAAGGGAAAGGGAATAGATAAACAACAATATGGATTTTCTCCTATAGGTCATATGACACATTTTTTAAGCAGAAGCAAAGCAACCCACCCTCATTATGGACCAACAGTTTAGAGGGACCATTTAAGATTTTCCATTGAAAACTTCCTGTCAATAAGAATTTGGTTTGCATAGTGACATATTGGGGAAAGAAAACTCTGAAGAAAGGTTTGGTCTTGCAATCAGAACAACAATGAGAAAAAATGAAAGCAAAATAAAGGTATGCACATTGAGAAATAAGATAGGGTGGATAAACAGTTTTCTCCTCTAGAGACAGATTGAATTAAAAAAAAAAGTGGGACTAAAAAATGAGAAATATTTTAGCTGTTATCTTTTTAAGGAGTGTTAGGGCAGGGGGGCTTATAAAAATCAAATAAAGGAGGCAAGATCATGAGAGCTCACTAGGTTAATTCCTCCAGTGAGAGCCCAGAGAGAGGAAACTATTGAGAGGGGATGTTTGTCTTTTCTTTTATTCTTCTTATTTTCCAAAAACTTTTGATTATGGAAATTTCCAAACATACTCAAAAGAAGAGAGAATAATATAATGACTCTCCATGTGCCCATCTTTCCACTCCAGCAGTTATCAACATATGGCTATTCTCATTTCCTGTGTACCTCCCCCCTCCTCCTCCAAATCCCAGCACCTGCTGGAGTATTTTACAATTAATCCTAGACATTATATGATTTCATCTATATTATCTCAAAGAAATAAGAATTTTTAAAAGTTTAACCACAATATCATTTTACATCTAAAATGTTAATAATATCTCTTCATATTATATATCTAGCTAGTTTTCTAATTTCACCATTTTAAAAATAACATATTCTCTTTTTAATGTTTGTAGATTTGGGGGCACAAGTACAGATTTCTTATTTGCATATATTATTCAGTGGTAGAGTCTGAGCTTCTAGTGTGCCCACCCAACTGTAATTTCACCATTGTTTATAAATACCATACAAATATATGGTTTGTTTGAATCAAGATCAGAAAGAAAACTACCACATTGCATTTGGTTGATATGTCCCTTAAAATTCTTTTTATTTACTAACTGCCTCCAGCTCCCCCCTTTCTTTTTCTAATTTATTTGTTGAGGAAACTTTGTCATTTGTTTTCTAGCATTTTGAGAGGTGTCCTCTTAGAGTTGCAAGAATAAGAGAGCAGTTGGAAAACTTCATGGAAGAGCTGCATGGGGTGATTTCAGGAACACTGGACATTTGTTATAGAAGGGCTGAGAAGATTAGCAGAGAATACATTAAACATCCTTAGATGAGTTTGAAGGTGACACAGTCATTTCAGGTGGCAAAACTTCTATGGCCATGGTTTGGGGGATGATTTCCGGGAAACACATAGAGTTAGGACTCTGTGCAAAGGTTTAGGGAAGATGAAGCACAGTAAAGGGTAGCACAGTAGGTGCAAAGGAGATCAACTCCAGGCCAGGGTTAGCTGTTGGGCTGATGGAGGGTAGCTTATAGACAGAATTTTCCAACTTGGGTTGGTGATGGTGACTGAATGCATTTGAACAATTAATGCAATTGACTGACTCAGAACTCAATGATTTCATATGGGAGACTCCAGGAAAACTGTCTGGTTCTAAAGAAAAAAGAGGAGAGGAATTCTAGTCCAGCAATCAGTGCTACACAGGAGGAGGAGGAAGAAAGCAAGGCTCTGCTGATCCTGCAGAATCCGTGGAAGAGCAGAAGGAAATGGAACATTAGGGTGTATTCCATTGTTGCAGGAAAACATGTAGCTGAGAGAATAGTTCTACTGCTGATGATGTGAGAAAAAGGTTTTCAAGGCTTAGAAATTCAGAAGTCAGGAAAAGGAAAAGTTTTGGGGAAAATCACATGAAAGAAATCATAATGGAAGGTCCAAATAAGCTCAGTTAGAAATGAAACTGAAGATGTTACAACCAATACCACAGAAATACAAACAATATAATAATTCAAGACTACTATAAACACCTTTATGCACACAAACTAGAAAATCTAAATGAAATGGATAAATTCCTGGAAATATACAACTCTCCTAGATTTTCAGAAAGAAATAGAAACCCTGAACAGACCAATAACAAGCAGCAAGACTAAATCAGTAATAAAAAAAATTGTCAACAAAAATGTTCAGGACCAGACGGATTCATAGCTGATTTCTACCACACATTCAATGAAGAATTGGTATCAGTCCTACTGAAACTATTCCAGAAAATAGAGAAACAGTATATTCTCCCTGAATTATTCTGTGAAGCTAGTATCACCCTAATACCAAAACTAATAAATGATATAACAAAAAACAAAAGAAAACTACAGACCAGCCAGACGCAGTGGCTCATGCCTGTAATAATCCCAGCACTTTTGGAGGCTGGAGCGGGTGGATCCCCTGAGGTCAGAAGTTCAAGACTAGCCTGGACAACATGGTGAAACTCTGTCTCTACTAAAAATATAAAAATTAGCCAGGTATTGTGGTGGGTGCCTGTAATCCCAGCTACTTGGGAGTGTGAGCCGGGAGAATTGCTTGAACCCAGGAGGCAGAGATTGCAGTGAGCCAAGATCATGCCACTGCACTCCAGCCCGGGTGACAGAGCAAGACTCTGTCTCAAAAGAAAAAAAAAACAAAACTACAGACCAATATCACTGATGAACACAGATGCAAAAATCCTCAATAGAATACAAGTTAACCAAATCCAACAGCACATCAAAATGATAATACACCATAATCAAGTGGGTTTCATCCCAGGAATGCAGGGTTGCTTTAACATACACAAATCAATAAATGTCATACATCACATAAACAGAATTAAAAACAAAAACCATATGATTATCTCAATAGACACAGAAAAAGCATTTGATAAAATTCAGAATTACTTTATGATAAAAGCCCTAAGCAAAATAGGCATAGAAGAGACTTACCTCAAAGTAATAATAAAAGCCATATATGACAAATCCACAGCCAGTATCATACTGAAAAGGGAAAAATTGAAAGCATTCCCTCTAAGAGCTGGAATAAGACAAGTATGTCCACTTTTACTACTTCTATTCAACAGAGTACTGAAAGTCCTAGCCAGAACAATCAGAAAAGAGAAAATAAAGGGCATCCAAATTGGAAAAGAGGAAGTCAAACTGTCACTGTTCACTGATGATATGACCATATATATAGAAAACCCTAAAGACTCACCCAAAAGGCTCCTAGATCTGATAAACGAATTCGCTAAAATTTCAGGATACAAAATCAGTGCACACAAATCAGTAGCACTGCCATACACCAACAATGACCAAGCTGAGAATCAAATCAAGAACTCACTCCCTTTTACAATGGCTGCAAAAAAAAAAAAAAAAAATTTAGGAATACACTTAATCGAGTAAGTGAGATCTCTACAAGGAAAACTACAAAACACTGCTGAAAGAAATAATAGATGACACAAACAAATGGAAACACAGCCCATACTCATGGATGGGAAGAATCAATATTGTGAAAATGATCTTATTTCTTAAGGCAATCTACAGATTCAATGCAATTCCCATCAAAATACTGTCACATTTATTTATTTTTGTTTTTGTCATCATTCTTCACAGACCTAGAAAACACAATCCTAAAATTCACATGGAACCAAAAAAGAGCTACATAGCCAAAGCTATACGCAGCAAAAAGAACAAATCTGGAAGCATCACATTACCCGTCTTGAAGCTATACTACAAGGCTATAGTTAACAAAAACACCATGGTACTAGTGTAAAAAGAGTCACACAGACCAATAGTACAGAATACAGAACCCAGGAATAAAGCCAAAAATGTACAGCCAACTGATCTTTGACAAAGCATACACAAACATAAATTTGGAAAAGGACACCCTATTCAATGAATGGTGCTAGGAAAACTGGCAAGCCACATGTGGAAAGATGAAACTGGATCCCCCATCTTTCATCTTATGTAAAAATCAACTCAAGATAGATCAAAGACTTAAATCTAAGACCTGAAACCATACAAATTCTGGAAGATAACATTAGAATAACTTTTCTGGACATTGGCTTACACAAACAATTCATGACTAAAACCCTAAAAGCTAATGCAACAAAAATAAAAACAAATAAATGTGATTAATTAAACTAACAAGCTTCTGCACAGCAAAAGAAATAATCAGCAGAGCAAACTTACAGCCCACAGGCTGAGAGAAAATATTTGCAAACTAGGCATCCAAAAAAGGACTAATATCCAGACTCTACAAAGAACCCAAACAAATCAGCAAGGAATAAAACAAATAATCCCATCAAGAGGTAAGCAAAGGATATAAATAGACATTTCTCAAAAGAATATATACAAACATCTAATAAATATATGAAAAAATGCTCAACAGTACTAACCCTCAGGGAAATGCAAATTAAAATCACAATGAGATACCACCTGATTCCTGCAAGAATGGCCATTATTAAATACTCAAAAAACAATAGATGTTGGTATGGTTGTGGTGAAAAGGGAACACTTTTATACTGCTGGTGTAATTTACATTGTATTAGTGTAAATTAGTACAACCACTATGGAAAACAGTGTGGAAATTCCTTAAAGAATTAAAAGTAACTCCACCATTCGATCCAACAATCCCACTGCTTGGTGTCCACCCAATGGAAAAGAAGTCATTATACAAAAAAGATACATGCACATGCATGTTTATAGCAGCACAATTCTAAATTGCAAAGATATGGAACCAAACTAAGTGCCCATCAACCAACAAATCGATAAAGAAAATGTAATATATATACACCATGGAATACTTCTCAGCCATAAAGCAAAATGAAATAATGTCTTTTGCAGCAACTCAGATAGAGCTGGAGGGCATTATTTTAAGTGAAGTAACTCAGGAATGGAAAACCAAATATTATGTATTCTCACTTGTAAGTGGGAGCTAAGCTGTGAGGATGTAAAGGCGTAAAATGATATAATGGACTTTGGGGACCCCAGAGGGGAAGATTGGGATGGGAATGAGGGATAAAAGTTTACACACTGTGTTCAGTGTACACTGCTTGGGTGATGGGTTCACTAAAATCTCAGAAATCACCACTAAAGAACTTATCCATGTAACCAAAAAACACCTGTATCTCATAAACTATTGAAATAAAAAAATGTCTGAATTATGTAAATGATAATATAGAAAAATGTATGGGTAGAGAAAACAATGAAATAAAAAAGATAAAGAAAAAAGAGCATAATGATTCCTACTTAGAAATATCCGCAGTGGCTTTGGTTAGGGCTTTGCTGAGGGTAATCCTCCAAATGAGGCCACTAGGGTAATGAGAGAGAACTTTATCCATAAAACAGAGTTCCCAGATGAAAGGAACTCCAGGACAAAAGCTGCTACAGTGCAAGGCTAAAGCCCTCTTGGAATTCTACTCAATATGGAAAAACAGAGAGGGAAAGAGGGTGGGATTTCACAGAATGCATATCATGAATGTGCTTAAAGAGGGAATGGAAGATACATTACTAGGCAGCATTCAAGCCCAGGGAGGAACTGGATCCCCCAAG
The DNA here is from genome assembly GCF_000951035.1 of Colobus angolensis palliatus. NCBI lineage: Eukaryota > Metazoa > Chordata > Mammalia > Primates > Cercopithecidae > Colobus > Colobus angolensis. Next base: position 2,835,698 of record NW_012118043.1, read on the forward strand.
TGTGAAAATCAAGAGGGAAATAAAAATACATAAAAAATTGTATTATGAAAAATTTCAACCACTCACAAAAGTAGAGAGAAAAATACCATACGTTCCCATCATGTAAGCCCAGCAACCATAAAATTGTCGTTACTTCCATTTTAACTTTATCTCACAAGATTTTATGAGGGAATATGTTAAAGGTCCAGATGTCATATCATTTCACTAAGAAATAATGAAAAGGCTTTAAACACACTAGATGAACACAGAGGCGACTGACCAAGCCTTGAATAAAACTGGAGGACCAGAAGTGTCAAGCTGGCACATTTCAAAATTTTAGAAGGAAGTATTTTAAGTGCCACTCTCTAATGGCAAGACAGTATATACAAGTGATTTTCCCCATTGGCACAGGGAGCTCAATGTTACAATAAATGAACAATTTCTTTCTTGTGGGTTTAAATTCTTTCATAATTACCTCTGGACCAAATGCCCAGTTGATGTCTATATTGGTCAGCCTGAAACAGAAAACATCATATCTATAACTTTGCATTTCTTCATGTTCCTGCCTTTCCCCAAATTGTACTATTTGCAAAACTAGGGACAGATAATTTGGTTTAGGATAGCTACTCTAGGGGCATGGGATTTGCTCGTGCTTCCTGTATTTTGGCTCAGTGTGAGTAATCTGTAGTTAGGTTCATTCAACTTTGTTGTTGCTGAAGACTCTCTAGATATTCTAGTGCTCCAAAGATGGCCCCAAACATCACAGCTGGTGAAGAAAATCTGGCACCACGAGACTGGGCCCAATCCAACAAAATTAGAAAGCAAAGTCAGAAAAATTTCAAATTTAGCTTACAGAAGGAAGGGGAATTTGATTTCGAACTTTAGGGCTTTTTCTCACAATTTAATAATCAAATAACATTCAAATTAGGTGTTTGAATAGTGTGTCTACAATGTATTTTTTGAGTATTTTTTAAAACGACATACTTTTTACTGAACTGGTTAAACACAACTTGTGATCAACACAATTAAAAAAATTGTATAGGAGGAAATATTAATCCTTTGGTATGGGGTGAAGTTAAGGCAATTTCGCTGAGTTCCTATTCTCCTTACAGCCTTCAAGTGCAACATTTAGGCCACTCTACACACTAGCCCTAGGAGGATACAAAACACGCATCCACATGAACACAGGAGCAGGCCTGCTCAGACACAATGCAGGTTTGCTCTCCCGAGTGCGCCAGCCCTGCTCCAACAGGTTTAAAGAAAAAAGACACGGGGAGAGTTAACAGGGAGCCCTTCGCTCACATGGCCGCATTTGCACCAAAATCATGAAGAAGGCCACCCAGGTCTTCATAGACCAGTACTACACATCCCTGGGCAAAGACTTCCACACGAACAAACGTGTGTGCGAGGAGATCACCATTATCCTCAGCAAGAAGCTCCACAACAAGATAGTAGGCTATGTCATGCATCTGATGAAGGGGATTCAGAAGGACCCAGTGAGAGGTATCTCCATCAAGCTGCAGGAGAAGGAGAGAGAAAGGAGGGACAATTATGTTCCCGAGATCTCAGCCCGGGATCAGGAGACCACTGGAGTAGACCCTGACACTAAGGAAATGCGGAAGCTTTTGGACTTTGTCAGTCTGTCCAACCTGCAGGTCACTCAGCCTACAGTTGCGATAAATTTCAAAATACCTCAGGGAGCTGTTTGAATCTGTCTGCAATGCTGTAATTTTTTCAGTAATCCTGGGACAACGGCAAATAAAACAAAACAAAATCCCCTCCCCCGAAAAAACCTACAAATATAGGGGGCCCTTCTGCTTCTGTCCCTACATTTCCACAGTGGTCCACGAAGGAGGAAACTTCTACCTCCACTTCTGACCTCTTGGAAGAGTCATGGAAAGTATATTCCACTCTTAATCCCTTGGAACAGGGATGGTCAGTGGGTGATCCAAGCACCACATTGGCTGGGCCACGCCTTACTAGAAGTAAGTTTCCTGGGCTCAGGTGCAGAGAAGGTTGATCCTTTTCTCTCTCTGATCAGTCAAAATGAGCCCAGAAGCTTGAGGGATGGGGGGTGAAGCCCTAAGATTCCCTTTCTGGCTGCTGTCTCTGCAAAAGGCAACCCTTCTTTAGAGAGGTTGAGTACTTGGAAGTAGATTCCACTGTGCAGATAGATTTTACCCCAGCAAGCATGTCTCAGAGTATGCTGTCCTTGGCTTTCCTGTAGATTGAAGTGAGATGTGGGAAGCCTCTGGTCTAAGCCACGTTATCAAACAAAGTTCACCAAAAGCCTTACATTCTTGGTGTACCCTGTTCTTGTCAGCTGTATATTTTGTGTGTATTGTCTTTTGGTTACCATGATGGAAGGGAGACGCCTGAGGTTTTGGCTGTTGAATCTCTAACACAACAATTTTGGTTTTTTTCACTTAGAAATAAATCTAGTTTTAAGAGTAAATTTTGGTGGAATCCAATATTGTTTGAATCTTAAATTGCTGATAATTAATTGGTTCTGCTTTTTCCCATTTCAACAATTCTCAGATAGTGCCATGAAGGACATGGCTTAAGTAAGAAGCTAGGAAGACATTTTTTTTTTTCCAGAAAGATTATTCCTTTAACATTTAAAAACTGTATGTTATTTATAGTCCCTCAATTTTGAGCCCAAATACCCTGAAGAAAAGGGTATTTGAAGCCCAAATACCCTGGTGAAAAACTTTTTAAATTACCTTTTCAGCAAAGATTCAAAAGATAAGCAAATATTCATAATTAATCATCTTTTTAGTGATTTTGTTGAGGAACCTGGGAATCTGGAAGAGTCTGTCCAACAGCTGCTAGAACACAATGTTTCTGTCACAGATTTAACTGAGATTTATAGGTTCTGATTATATTCTGAGAAACAGTTCTTTTCCACACCTAGAGTTTAGAAATGAAAGTCAGTTACTTAGATACTGGAGCTTCTGACTGGATAGTATAAGTGTCATTATTTGGGAAGTCATATTTAGCCTAGCCAACAAAGAAACATTCTTGAAGCTACATATGATGTAACCAAAAAATTGTCATTGTTTGCTCTATCTTGCTTTGTGAATTTGTTTTTTTTTTTTCCACAGCAATGCAGGACATTTTTATAGAAGTAAAATCACATTGTCCTGTGACATCCATTAAACCTGTTGGTCTGGATTTAAATGAATACATAACCACCTGTTATTGATTTAAAATTCATTTGGAGGAAGATCTTGGGTGGTAGGGTGGGGCATAGTGTATGTGTTTGTGTGTGATACACCAAGTTACAGTCTTCAAAGAGTCTCAGAGTAGTTTTAAACTTTTAACTTAAAACTTACACTTTAGATCTAGTATTACCATCAGAAAATTGTATTCAAAGTAAATTGAATTTTCTTGCACAGGTGACATGTGGTTTTAACTCTCCTGGCCACGGAACATGATTTACCTTCTTATCTAAGAGGACTATAGTGTTTGTCATAGAATTTATTATGTAATTTAGTTGGCTTAAGCATAAATAAAATTCATCTTGTGTGCTACTTAAGGATTACTTTGAGCATAGCTATAAATTATTAAAGTTTCAAAGTACATAGACCATATACAGAATTGAATGAAATGAAGAATGAATGAGGCTTCAATGCAAATTAAAATTGTATTTTTGAAAAATGGTATTTTCTAGTCTTTGTGCAAACTTTTTCACTTGGGATTCCTTGGATCCTTTCCTAAATAAACTACTTGCAAGTCCTTGTCTCAAGGTCTGCTGTGAGGGAATTCAAACAGAGACACCCTCTAACAAAGGCTGCCTCAAAGGCTAGATTTTGAATTGATATGGGAAAACTAAGAAGTGAAACTGTCCAAATCTGCTTGATTTTGACATACTTCATTTCAGAAAATATTTCCAAGCGTATTCAACTTCTCCTAATCTGGAGCTCTGTCTTCTCTCCTAAGTCTCTTCTTCTCTTTAGAGAAAAATGTAGAGATCAGGGAGAGGTGAGGGGCATGATGGCTTTCTTTGTTAGTTTATACAAAAATTTTATAACTTAACACACAGTGTATTTTAGCTAGTGAGGTCAGAATTATTACTTTGTAAGACATAGAGTAGCAGTTATATCCTAAGAAGAATGCAAATTTATCAAGTGGACGCTTAATGGGAGATCAAAGAAATGAATTTTCTCAGCTCTTATTTCAGAAATTTTGTGCTAAAACAAGTTGCAGCATGGAGTAGCATGTCTCCATCTTTTCCTTCTTGACCTTGGCTCCAGAGCTCACACTTCTTTTCATCCCTGAAGTCTTTATCTTGGGTTAGGAGTAGGTTCCAGCCACCGTGATGAGCCTGCATTACCTCTGCCTTATGCAGAACCAGCAGAGACTGAACAAAACAGGAAGCCAGTGAGTGAATTTTTTTTCTCATGATGGGCCTTCGGAGATGTGCAAGACAGAAGAGGGGACCTATAGACTGAAGTTTGTTATTTCTATTGAAGAGGTGTCATTTCTAAAAGAAAAGAGATGATGTGCTGTGGACAGAAAGCTGAGGACAAAATGGGAGGACTGCAGGAGACAGGGTGAAGAGGGGCTGAGTTGGGAGTCAAGGGATTTGCATCTGGGACCCTCCTCATTCCCCAGGCTTCAGCTGTATGACTGTCCCCTCTTTGATAACATAGGGATGACATGACTGGATCACAGGCATTGTATCAGATTTGCCTCAACCTGGCTGTATACAGTTTGGGGACTCTTCAATGCAAAAATGCCTAAATAGCATCCAGTACGTGTTTGGTGGGGCAAGGCCAGCCAAATAGCCTCTAGTGCAGGTGGAAGAAGATTCCCCTTTTCTCCGGTCATCACTGAGTGATGGACTTCTAAGCATCAAGAATCAACACAGAGATAACAGTTCACAGAGAAAAACAGTGAGGTCTTCACCCATATTTCCCTCCTCAGAGCATGGCTGGAATGCACCTGTTGGGTAGAAGAAGGAAAGGATCCCCTATCCATGCCACACACGTTTCTACACTTGTATGGTTTGATAAAATGATACAAATTCTCTGATTTCACTCGTTTTCAGTGATTTTTAATCTCACCTTCCCACTATAATGAAGAGCAGTGGAAAGAACATGGAGTTGGGGTCACATCCTGGGTTCATGGCCCTGGATCCCACAGACCAGACTTCGTAAAGGCTGAAGAAAAGAACCCCAGCATTGAACAGTGAATTTGGGGTGGGCTTAATATTGTCTAAGTGTTTATTATGGGATTTAATCACCTGTGAAATTTTTGAACTTTCATTTCCCTATGGAAATATACTAATGGGAGGGGTCCATATTATTCAAATTTGGGGGCAATTTATGCTAACATGTGACTTTTTTCAGGTGGGGACAGCTAAGATAGGTCTATGATGAGCTTGAAAATAGGATAGGGGATAGATTTTTGGATGAGGACATTGTGTGGCTTTCAAACAAACTTAATTACAGTCCTGTCCTGGCCCATTTCAGAAGCTTGGAGTAGGGTGGGGCAAAATGTGAAACTTCCATTTCACTGGCCTCAAAGATGGATAAATAGTAAGGGAAAGGCCACCTGAAAGAGACAGTGGAATTTTCCTATAACCCAGGGCCTGTGTTGTCTTAAGCATTCTCTATTAATCCTAAGAGCTGAGAGAGAACTAAGACGGCATTGTGGAGCTCCAGGGAGCTGGAGAGGGGCCTTCTCAGTATCTCTCCCTACCCAAGGCAAACTTAGCTTCTCGATACTCTGACCCCACAATCTTCAATGACCTCTTACAAGAACCAGTAGCACTGAAATGATTGGTTAGATTCTGTAAAGCTGATTGGGTCCCATTCACTAGTGGGTGCAATTACCACACCATGCAAAGTTACACTGGCCTGGGAGGTTCCACTCTTCAGTTCTTTCTTTCATTGTGGCTGGATGGGCAAGCTGAGACAGGGCACACTGACTGCAACAGGCTGGGCCATCCTGTTCTTTCTCTTTGCTGTTTGTCACTTGCATGTTGTATCTTGCAGTGGCCAGCAGGTATTAATATTGAGATTTAGGAACTGTCAAGAATTCCTCTTTGGTCCTTGTACCTAAGTTTTGAGTCCATCCCAATTTCACCTGAGAACCTGGAACTAAGGATTCTGGTTACCAGGTCATAAAACAATGTGTAATTTTTAACTGATATTCTTTTATCTGTGAATATCTCCTTCAGGAATCTCATGAAAAATAGTGATTATTGACAGTACAGGATCTGAGAATTTGAGGAACTTTGGATGTTAGAGTGACCAACTTCCCTTGTTTGTCTGTGAGTGAGGGGATTTCCTGGGACACACAACTTTCAGTAGTAGACCAGGAAAGTCCCTGATAAGCTAGGATGAGTTGATCACCCTGGTTGAAAAGCCATCTAAAGGCCAATACACCCCACATGTAATTTAACTGCTAAAGGCTGTGTGACCTTGGCTATGTTGCCAACTCTCCCTGAGCCTTAAATTACTCACCAGGAGGAGAGTGAGTATTTTCTGCATATTAAATTAGACTAAATTAAATTTCTTGGCATATTTTCTGGTCCATAGTAGACTCTCTATTGTTACATGTTTCTATTTTATTTTCTCACTTATATTGGTACAGCAAAATAAAAAATAATGTTCTAAAAAGAAAACACAAAATAGGAAGAACTGAATTCCTTTTCTGGGTAGAGGAATTGGAGACATGTCCTGAGCCCCCTTTCCCTTAAGCTTTTCCCCCCCAGTGTGAAGCGGCATCAGGAATGAACAATGGAATAGTGAATGTACTCCATTCCTGGAATAAAGCAGGGGTGATACATTCAAACATCTGCAGGAGCCACACAGGGACCATGAATGAAAGAATAGGGATGAATGGACTTGTGGCAAGCTGGTTGCAAATGCAGCAGGCAACCACTCAACCCCAACAGATTGCGGCCATGTAAGAAGGGCCCAATGTGCCAGATCTTACAAGTTTTTCCTGCAAGAAGCCATATGATTTTTTTAAATCTTAAATATACTGATTTGAATGTGTTGACATCAAACCTAAAACTTCTAAAAAGATGTATAAGCCAATCAAAACATTGTATGGGCCATTAATCTTTTGTCAAGTTGTTTCATTGGGTAAAAGAGTGAAACTGGATGTGATGGGTCAACCAGAAAATGTTTATTCTACTCAGATGGAATAACTGTGATAAAAGAAAACCAAATTAATTCCATAATGACAAAAAACAAAAAGACAGTAAGTTTCTAGGTTTTGAATTTGTGTTATCTTGTATATCTGACAACTCAACTGAACCTGTGGAGTTGCAAAATTGTAAAGGTAGAACCTGCTAGCAAAGTTCCATGCAATGCTTGCAAGCATTAGCTGACAGGTTTCAAAACAGTATGAATATTAGTCATCACAGATATTCCTGCCAAAAAGGGTAGCGTGTTAGAAGAACATCTGCAGCACACATAAATACCCTCTGCTAAGTTAAACTCAGAGAGGAAATAAGCTTCAAAAGTTGCACAAAGCAAAGATGCTGAAACAGCAGAGTTTTGTATTAAGGGGTTGACAGATTTACTCTCATGGTGAAACTGTTTGTTGAAGAGGTAGTTAGCTCCCAATAATATTATATGCTTGACCTTTAGCTTTTAGTGACAAAAATTGTTTCAGGATGCATTTGGGCTCAGCCTACTCAGTAAGAAATCACATTGTATAAATTGAGTATTTATTCTGTCAAAATGGGGATAATAGGTGATTAATACTCCTAAATTCCAATGCTATGGTAAAATGAAAAAAAAAAATCACTTAACCGCAGGATATATCCAAATGTGTTATAGGATCAAGTGTTAAAAGCAAGCAAGTCATAACATTTGCTAAGAAAAGAGAAAGAAAAGGGGGAAAAAAAGTTGCAGAACCCATGGTATTATCTTGAACTATTTTAAAGTAGAAAAACACGAAATCAAACAGAAGCAACCTGCCACATGGAAGATGATCTGAAGAATCATCACTCTTATGGTCAGAATCCTGTGAATACGGAGCTTTCATTACTGGTGGCAGAACCATTTCTCAGTGAGCAGCATTGTTTTGCCACAGGACAGAGGAGGTTGTGATCTGTTGCAGATTTCTGTGGGTCCTGGATGCCTAGACCAGGAACCCTACAAAGAGAAATCCATGCATGCGGCATTGCTGAGGATGGCTATGTGAGTTTCTCTTTCAAAGTTATGTGTTTTGTTTTTTTTCCTTTTTGTCTCAACATATCCAAACAGTACAATTGTAGACATGGAGATGAAATTTTATTTGTCTCTTGCTTTCATTGTTTTCTCTTGTTAAAAGAAAAACAATTGATTTAGAGTTTAAATGCTGCTCTGCAGCTATCAGTTATATAAAGCCAAACAGAGTCATATACTAAATCCTTTCTTGCTTCTCGACAACAACAACAATTTTAAAAAATCCTGTGAAATCACTTTAGGTTTGCTTAAACAATGTATAGTCATGATTTGAGAGCATAAGAAACTCTATGCCTTAAGTGAATCCCATTGTGAGATACTTGAGCTATGAGGTGGACGTTTCAGGCTAAGCAGTATAATATCTTTTCAGGAGGCTAATATGCTGATCCATTTAGAGCACAGAGGCTGATTGATAACTGTGCTATCAATCCCCATCACTTTGGCAGGTTTTGGTTAGAGAGGAAAGATCTTACATTTAGGTGAAGTTGAATCAGGAATTGGCTTTTGGAACTTAGAAAACGTTGCTTGTGTAAGGCTACCTTTTTTATTGTTAATCTGCGGTTCATATTTATGCAGCTTAAGAAGACTTGTTTGGAACAAGAAGACCATGATTCAAGATCTTAGAATCATTGCTTGCAGATTTGTCCAGTATGAAAGATATTTTCATGAGATGAATCATTTAAAGACATTAAGAGTCAGTGATGAAACCACACACTCTGGAATTTGAAAAGAGACAGGGCTGCTTTAAGAGAGAAACAGGAAGTTGTAACTAGAAGCCATCTGAATACTAAGCCAGGGCAGAATGCTTGTGAAGTAGCAGCTAAAGTGGTAGTGTTTCTTCTGAAATTTTCAGGCAGTCAGACTGCCTTAGGCAAATCTTGATAAAATAGCCCTTATCCAGGTTTTTATCTAAGGAATCCCAAGACGACTGGAGAATGGAGAGACAGTCAAGGATTATGTCAGAAAAAGATGAGTATCAGTTTCAACATCAGGGAGCGGTGGAGCTGCTTGTCTTCAATTTTTTGCTCATCCTTACCATTTTGACAATCTGGTTATTTAAAAATCATCGATTCCGCTTCTTGCATGAAACTGGAGGAGCAATGGTGTATGGTGAGTGCATAAATTGGGAGATTGATGTGAAACTTGTTGCTTGAGCGTAATTAGAGACTTGTGCTCAGATAGCAAAGTACCGAAACTGGAGAAAATGTGCGGATTGAAATGTCATTAGCTTGATGAAAGGTGCCGCAGCGTGATGATTACTAATCTCTTTCCAGACAAGCCGCCGAAATTTGCCATGTCACGAGAGCAAATGTCATAGTCATGTTCTCACACGGCACACAATACAAGTCTGTTGACAGATGCGGGTCCATTGTCATGTGGGGAATCGAGGGCGAGCTGTTTGTTTTTGTAATGATGTTGGGAAGTGATGGCTCTGCAGTCACAAAGAGCAGCCTTCTCTCACCGGCTGCACTGATGAACTTACAAAGTTCTAGAAAAAACATCACTTCAAAATGTCTGGAGTAAATCCTCTTATATCAACTAATTTCAAAAAGAAAACTTGCAGAAACTAACCCCACCCCTCTTATGAGAATATTGTGTCCAAGTCCTTTTTATTTATATGAACAACGTTTAATTTTCTTGTAATAAAAAGTTATAAAGAAACGAGAGTTTCTTTATGCAGTACTTTTTACTTCTTAGCCTGATTTCAGATGTTCTAATTTATGATTATCATTGTTAGTGTTATTTGTTATGTATCTCTCATTTATTTATTGGAGGCCAAGGTGTGGAAAAATATTTAACACCTACAGTATTGCTCTTTCTGGGCAACTTACCATACTATTCCTTTCAGAAAGTTTAACAAAGTCTGACAGAGATTATCTAGTTTGTACTCTCATCTTTTAAAGTAAAATGAAAGACAACAGTTTTCATTAATAAACTGGTGTTACTGATGAAATAGTTGACTTTGCTGCTCTTATCTCAGCCTGACAATGGATAGGAAGTTTGAACACAATGGCAACAGGCAAGGCATTGCTATAATTTATAGCAATTTTGGAAATCCTGAAACCCTTTCCTAAGCCTGAGATTCAAGGTACAAGATCAATGCACATTATATAAGCTAATCCTGTGATGTCCTGATATTAACAGTGTGTAGTCATGATTTGAGAACATAAGGAATCCTAAGCCTTAAGTGGATCCCACTGTGAGATACTTGAGCTATAAGGTGGAAGTTTCAGGCTCAGGAGGCTGATATGCTGATCCATTCAGAGCACAGAGTTAAATTCCTTGGTATTGAGGGTCTTTTAAAAATTTTTTGCTGTATTGTTTTATTTATTTTTTAAAATTTAGTCTCACTATGTTGCCCAGGCTGGTCTCCAGCTCCTGGCCTAAAGAGATCTTCTGACCTTGGCTTCCCAAAATGCTGGCATTACGGGCATGAGCCACCATTCCCAGCCAGTATTGAGGGTCTTAACGGATACAAGAAAACTCTCATTTAAGAGAAAAAAAGTCACAATCAGGTGGGAGAGAAATAGCAAACAAAAAGGAAGTGATGCCATCAGATATGAAGCCCTAGGTTCCTGTCATTTGCCTATCTCCATCGTGAACAGAATTTTTCTCTTGACTTGACTCATAAGTAATCTGCAAGGATATGGGATAGAATCTGAGAAGCCAGAAACAATATAATTCTTGATATCATATTAAAGGGACATATGAGCTTTAGCAAAACTACCCAGATTTAATAGATTGCCAACCTTTATTAGAGGGAAAGATTTCTTCACATCCCTGAATTTGATTGAACTATGACTCATATACCAAGTTCAATGGTGGGGATATTGTTTTTGTAAAAGTTTTGATAACCTACTAAAATTCAGACATATTTTGCATTCACAATACAAACAGTAACTCTTATTTCTGAACCTGAAAAATTCCAGATTACCTTTAATCCTGAAAAACTCTCTGAAATATTTTTAAATTGTGCTTGAAATAATAAAATAATAGCTCATTGACCACTGCTGTTGACGTAGCATTTCTCTAAATTGCTGTTCTTAAGGCAGATAAGGCTTAAAGTTTATGAGTGGAATTAAGTTGGGTTCTCTGATTCCTATTCTTCTTTCATGAGTTTTTAAATGTAAAAGTTATTGAAAAGCAAATTCTGAACCAGTGCAATGTAAAAGGATTATAAAAATTATGAAGATATGCATATGTATATGTATTCTATTATTAGAAATTTTGAGTATCTTTCAGTTATCTTGAACTATATAAATCAATGAAAAGACATATTTTAGTGATGTTTAACTTTTTCTTGGCATAGAATCATAATTGTTAGGATGTCACAGAATTTTAGAGGTTATCTTCTCTGTCCCCTTTATTTTACAGAGAAAGAAGCTGAATCCCAGAGAAGTGAAGGGACTTTCCAAAACTGAATAGCCACTCATGGCTGGTCCATGTGCCTTCACTCCTCTGTGTGTCTTACTAGGGTTCACGTTCACCTGAAAGAACTCTCCCTATGTTTTCTGAAACTACTCCATATGGGTGGCATTCATGACTTGTCACATTTCTTCTTCAGGGATGTCCTAAATGTTATATCTTAAATGCTTATTAGGAACTTTCTGTCAGTAATGTAATAAAATAGTCTGAAACTGCACCAGAAGAACACGATGGGATACTCTAGTAAACACTTTTAATGATAGGGGAAAGGGGATGCCAAGTGAATTAATTGTCCAACAGTTATAAATGAACTTGGAATTCATAGATGGGGAAGGAGCCTCAAAGATCATAAATCCAGCATTCTCATTTTTCAGACAAAGAAATGAAGACTTAGAGAGATGAAAGTCATGTAGTTAGCTGTTGAGGTGGGATTCAACCTCCATCTCTTTACTAAGAGATGCTAAGATATTTAAAAATAAGTAAATTATTGCAATAATTTTCCTGGAGAAAGGATGTGTCTCTGGGATCTGGATGCATCCTCATATGGTTAAGCTTTCAGGATTAGCCAGATTCTCTTTTCCAGGAGGTCTAAAAGAGTGAATTTTCAGCATCCCACACTGTACAAATTCCCTTTTCCATTAGAGGATTAAACTCATAGCTTTTGCAAGAGCAGGGGCCATGCTGATAACCAATGGGGAAGAAAAGAAACAAAACTATGTTTAAAACTTAAGCTTTTTGAGCTATGACTGTGCTACTTCACTCCAGCCTTCACTTGAGCCTAGGTAACAGAGACCCTGTCGAAAGAAAGAAAGAGATAAAGAGAGAAAGAAAGAAGGAAGGAAGAAAAGAAAGGGAAGGGAAGGGAGAAAAGAAAAAAAAAGAAAAGAAGAAAGGAAGGAAAAACTTTTAAAATTTCTTATTCTTTAGGATGTGAACATTTGAGAGTAGACTGTAACAGTCATCTCCATGCTACACACACATATGCTTGTTATGCTGGTAATGAAACATGGTGTAAGATTTAGTGGACCTGAACATAATGCTTATCAATGAATTTGGCTAGCAACTCCCCTACTCCACCGAGTACTGCTCTTGTTCTCACTATTTGTATAATGTATCACTTGTCCTGTATCGAGAATGATAAATGTTTTTCCCCAGCATCAAATTTCCTATAATACTTCAGCCTATCTGTCATCTGCATTTCTGCCAGTATTCCTTTGACATGTGTCAAATGTTCTTTAGAAGACTCAATAGATGTTGAGTCTATTTTATCAACATCCCTGAGAGTCCAATTTAAAAATTCTAGATACCAGGGGCTTAAAAAGTGAGCAGTTTAAAAAATGCAGAGAAAAGTTATCAAGCAGCATGTTTAATGGTCTTATATATTTATTGTTAGAAATAATTTTCAAGTTGTTAACCTTAAAATATATGAAGAGTTGTAGAGACCAAGAAAAATTGTGTGGCATTTGGCTAGACTCTGTGTCAATCAGAGATACATATGGTACTCCAAATAGTATAAATAATCCATTATATAAAAAATATTTTTTCTTGTTATTAAGAGTCATAGGAAGCTTATAAAAAATTAGTGGCAGCTTTATAACCGTATTTTTGCTTCACCAGGAACAGTAATGGGTAATCTATTACGATATTCGATGGTTCTCATTTCAAAATTGAAGGATTAGAATCCATAACTAGTTTAAAATATAAGCCATAATGATATTAATTTACATTGGACTGAAAGCATAAATGACAATTAGTGGTTAAAATATTGATTGACAGCAGCTGGTGCACTTAGTACCGCTCACTTGGGGCCTGTATCCCCTGTTCAGTGCTCTTAAAAGAAATTTGCTCCTTGCTCCCTGATAGCATTAAGAATTCCATTATATATCACTGGGGGCTGCCATACTTTACAGGACATTTATAATCCTGTGCATTTGAGGTCTGGGATCTGAGCTTAGGGACGGAGCAATTTAAACCTCTTAGATTTCTGCCTTTGATTTCCTGGCCTTCCCATAGAAGTTAGTCTCTGAATTCATGTAAAAATTGTGGCCACTGTTTAGTGGGCAAATAACAAATTTCAAGGCACAAAGTTTACATTTTGAATTCATTAAACTATTCCATATTAAAGCGTTTTCTGATTCTTTAGGAATGTGCTTAAGAGTTAAATAGGATCAATTTAATTCACTCAACAGAAAGTTTTTCAAGATTTAAAGAAAACACAATTACATAGTGAATCATCAAGGTTTGAAAAATTATCTTCTCTGAAAAATCTTCTACAGGCATTAATTTCTTCCTCGCACTCCCTGCAGGTTCTTCAGGATTAAATTGGGTTGTTGGACATGTGTGGCTACACCCTCCTGATCCATTTTACCCTCTTCCAGGACAGCCCAGCCTCCTTGACGCCAGGCCTATGGGAGATGCTTCCTGCTATTTCACCCCCTTCCCGCTGGCTGAAGGTCCTTCCAAGGCTCTACTTATTCCACTGTGGCATGTTTTATAGAGAAAACATTGATGTGCTACCCTGGAGATTTAAGTTTCTTAATCTTGATGATTTTTTTTTTTCAATAGCTAGATGCATTATTTTGGGCAAATGATGTAACATCTGGCCTTATTTTTCTCATCTGTAAAATGGGGAAGAAAGGAACAGATATCATACATCTCCCTTCCAGCTGCAAAAGTCCTTCAAAATTCCGGCCAAGACTGAGTTCAACCATCAGGCATCTTTCCACCACTGCAGCCCAAACCAGAAGCTTTCCTTCCAGAACATGGCAGCCTATAATAATATCCAGTCCTTTCTCTCAGACAGGATTTTAGTTAGTGTTATTTCAGCACTGTTAGTACTTCCTGCTTCTGCTCTGATTTTGCAAGGAGTGCTCAGTAAATTCTGTTGAGTTCCTGTCAGAAAGGTGAGGAGAACAAGTTAAACCACCAGAATAGTGAGGACTGGCTATGTATTCCACAGTTTGCAGATACATTTTTTATGAAAACAAGAGTAGCTCTGGTTTAATTTGAAGGGCTCTGCAAGAAAGGTAATCAGGATTAGGAGCCCAGCATACCAAACTTCTCCCTTTTGGTGTAAAAAACTTGATTTTTAAGGAACTCCAGAGATTTGTGCAATGTTTTCCTCGTGTTGATACATTTGCCAGAGAAAGGTAAAATAATGGAAGAATGAAAGGCATACTGCAGTCTGTATGTTTGTTTGTTTGTTTATTGAGACAGAGTCTCACTCTGTCACCCAGGCTGGAGTGCAGTGGCACGATCTCGGCTCACTGCCAGCTCTGCCTCCCAAGTTTAAGCCATTCTCCTGCCTCAGCCTCCTGAATAGCTGAGACTACAGGCGCCTGCCACCACGCCCAGCTAATTTTTTGTATTTTTAGTAGAGATGGGGTTTCACCATGTTAGCCAGGATGGACTCGATCTCCTGACCTCGTGATTTGCCTGCTTTGGCCTCCCAAAGTGCTGGGATTACAGGCGTGAGCCACGGTGCCTGGCCTGTACTCTGTTTGTTTTTAAAAGTTGATGTTAAGAAAATAGCCAGGTCAGGTGCTGTGGCTCACTCCCGTAATCCCAGCACTTTGGGAGACTGAGGCGGGTGGATCACCTGAGGTCAGGAGTTCAAGAGCAGCCTGACCAACATGGTGAAACTCTGTCTCTACCAAAAAATACAAAAATTAACCAGGCATGGTGGTGGGCGCCTGTAATCCGAGCTACTCGGGAGGCTGAGGCAGGAGAATTGCTTGAACTCGGGATGCGGAGGTTGCAGTGAGCTGAGCTTGCACCGTTGCACTCCAACCTAGATGACAGAGGAAGACTCTGTATCAAAAATAAATAAAAAAAATAGCCTCTGTATTTCGAATAAATAAACTAAATAAATGAATAAACTATATATTCTGAATCTCAAAGAAGCTATAGATGAAACTTTACTGTGAACTACTGTGGTGCCTCGAAGGTTCCCCCCTCAGTGTTTGAAAGGCTAATGAATGTGCATATCAAGAAAATAGATATATGATTCAAATTATTTATGTAGATATTGTAGACAATCTAAATTGTATTAATGTTATATAGTTAACGAAGTGGGGATATGGAGAGATGACGTTTACTAAACATCTAAAATAGATGTTTGTTAAACATCTATTATGTCAAAAAGTTGATACACGAAAATAAAAATAGCTAACACAAATAGCATTCCTGATATAAACTATGCTGTTATAAGCACTTTACATTTAAGCACTTTACACTTTACACTTAACTCATTTAATCCTCACAACAACCATTTTTTAGGTAGGAAAACTGAGGTACTAAAACATTAAGTAACTTGCCCAAAGTTGCACATCTACTGAATGCCAGGGCTAGGTCTCAAACTTTAGCAGTTTGGCTTCATGTGGTCATCTGCTATCTAAAATGTGTGTGTGTTTGTGTGTGTGTGTGTAGGAGGGAGTGTTACCGTTTTCATGTTACAGATGAGGAAACCAGCACTGAGAGACAGAAAGTAACTTGCTGATAATCAACAGGGCTGTACTTCAAATTCAGAACATATAACCTCTGTTCTTTCACCTCTATCGCTTATGTAGTCCTAGAATAATTGCTGTTTTTTAATTAATTGCTCTGTGCCAGATGATGGTACCTTAGGAAGTTTACAGAAGAGAGATAGAGATTGAGATATGTAACTATATACATTATCACTAATCCTCACAACAACCATGCTGAACAGGCCAGATCATCTTTAGTTTGCATATAAGGAAACAGAAACTCAGAAAACTTATGACTTAACCAACTCTGCCCAGAATAGTTGGCAAGAACACTCCTTTGAAAGCGAGCACTCTCAAATTCTGGCTGCAGTCGTTCTCTCGTCCAAGTCTGCTCTTGATGTGTAACTGTCCCATGAAGTCAGGGTAGGGAATGATTCAGGGCAAAGGTAGTTAAGTTTCTCCTCTGCCTGGAAGCCTCAGAAATGTTCCACTGTCTATAGCGAAAAGCCCACTGTGGGAAACAGAATGGGAGCAATACTGCAAAAATACATCCATATTAAGTAGCTGGAGTTGAAA
Source organism: Colobus angolensis palliatus (assembly GCF_000951035.1). Lineage (NCBI taxonomy): Eukaryota > Metazoa > Chordata > Mammalia > Primates > Cercopithecidae > Colobus > Colobus angolensis. Next base: position 2,852,337 of record NW_012118043.1, read on the forward strand.
TATTCCAAGCCTACCTGGAAACACCGTCCCAGCTTGAGGGATAGTCATGTTGCAAGTTCATGTTCTTTCTGGTTTTAAATGCCTAGGGTTGAAACAACGGGTACGACAGGTACTATAAATAGTTTGAGAAGGGACTGTGAATGTATATAAATCATGCAAAACAGGCTTTCATCATATGTTAGTTAAACTGAATTTAATTTTTGGAAGAGACTGAAGGTAGAACCATTAACTATGCTTCTGGGTTTTCCAAGCTCTGAAACCTGTGTGCATGAGCCCAAGATGGTATGAATTTTGATGGAATTTCAGGACTGTGAGGACTCATGTTGGTAGGAACTATTGTCTCAAAGGACAATGCTTCTCAGTGTGTTTTCTGTCCAGCACCATCAGCAGCACCGGAGAACTTGTTAGAAATGCAAATATTCTGTTCCCAGCCCAGACGCAGGGAATCAGAAACTCTGGGGTGGTATCCAGCAAACTGTGTTTTAACAAACTTTCCAGGAGGTTCTGATGCAGTGAAGTTTGAGAACTACTTTGCTAGGAAAATAAAATTGAAATGTTGTTCCTAGTTTCATTTCCTCTGTTTTCTCTTATTTCTTTCTTATCCCATTACTCTCCTATGGTGAAAGGGGGAGGGTTGGAAGACCATCTCCCTTTACTAAAGAGTCTTTCTTTCACTGTCTATAACACTTTGTAAAGTCTCCACCTCTGGTTTGAGAAAGAAATAAACTGTGTTGTATGAACATTACAAAGTAAGAAACCATTTGTTTATTCAGTATATATCTAGTTAGACATCTCTATCTCTACATTTCTTCTGTCAACTTCCTAAGATGATTGCAAGGAAGGGTGTTAGCTATATATAAGCTGATGGCTGAGACAGGTTCTAAAGAAAAGTTATCTATTATACTGTTAGAAATCCCAGAGTTTTGTGACGTGTGTACATTGTGTATACGTGTATGTGTGTGTTTGTATGTGCTTGCATGTGTGTTGTGTCTATGTATGTGCATGTGTGTGTACATGTGTGTTATATATGTGTGCATGCATGTGCTTATGATGTGTATGTGTGTGTTGTTTGTTGTGAATCAAGGATGGATTGTGGGCATTAGACACCCCACTCTGATGGAGGATCTGATGGTTGGAACTTTCTGGCAGTTTTCGTGTGACTCTATCCTGTGAGAAGAGGAAAACTTTGAACAAGGCATCACAAGGTGAATTAGCTTCATGGACTACTTTCTACTTTGGAATTTAATAAGGTTCTCTTAATTGGCAGGTGCTCCAGATCTGTTCTGAAATCATTCTGGGACTCTTCACCAAAACAAGTTGATGGTGAGCTAGCACAGAGCAATAAATTGTGACTTTGTAGCAAGACCTATACTTTCCTTAGTTTTTTTAATTTAAAAGGTTGGTGGGAGAACAGAGAAAGAACAAACTCCACCACCAAAAACAGAAGGCATTATATGTTGTTACTACATTATATGTTGTTACTTTTTGTTCCATCCCTGATTAATCTCAGAGCAAAACTAAATTGCTAAAAAGGAAAACATTAGGAAATGCATTTAGGTATTTGAAGTTCAAAACCATATTATCTCTCTAAATTCGTGTTCTAAAAGACTTTTCTAAAATGGGAAGGGATAAACATCAAATAAAAAGTTAAAAATTTTGTAGACGCAGTTAAAATATGATCTTTGTGAATATTATCTTACAGTTAGATGTTGTTTACTGATTTTGTTTCCTTAGATTATTTTTCAGACTATTTCCTTCTTCTTTATGCTCACATTTGAATTCCTAGTTCATAATTTTTTAATCTGAGTGACTGAAATAATAATGTCACAGATTCCCTGCCTTAAAGTCTTGTATTGTACAAAGTTCTAATGATGGTAAAGAACATTCCTCCTTGAGCGTTATTCCTTTCATCTTGAAATTCCTCCACTCAGATGTTCTAAATTGTCCCTTATGTAAATATAAACTAAATATAATGTTAACTTCCTCTCCGTGTCTTCTCTGTCCCTCAATTCTCTTTTCTGTCTTCAAATAATTATCTCTAAATGCTATTTTCTCTACTCTAAAACAGAGCAAATCTGCCTCCCAACGAGGAACTCACTCGGTTTTTCCTCAAGACCACCTTGCTAACCACTCCTCCTGAACACTCGGCAGTCCTCTGTTGTGCCAAGGCCCTTTGCCTGCACTGCCCTAAGTGCCCATCCCAAACTGCTTGATATGCATAATCGACACTGGGCTCCTTGATTTCTGTATACCTCTCCCTAAAACATCATACCCTCTTCTCTACTTGGTGAAGTCTTACACATCCTTGAGAACCTCTTCTATTAAGTTTTTCCAATACTGTAGTAGGTGGGGTTAGTTGGTCTTTTCTTTAGGGTCCCTTAAAACTTTGTACATTGCTTTGTGAGAGGAAAACCAATGGCTTTTCTATCTGTTAAGATGCATTCAGTTTCAAGTAACAGAAACCCTGAGAGAAACAGAATTAAGCAATAAAGACATTTATTATCGCCCATAACTGGAAGTCCAGAGAAAAGTAGTCTTCAAAGCTATTTGATTCAGCACCTACTTTTGTCATCAAAAACCCAGGTTCTTTCCTTTTCTCTGTTCTTCTACCTTCAGTGCTGACTTTAACATCAGGTTGGCAGTGAAGTGGCTACAGCAGTGCCTGGTGTCCTAACCGGGCCCAGTAATATACTGGAAAAGAAGAGAGCTCATCTCTTCTGTGTCTCTTTTGTAGGATGTGAAACCCTTTCTAAGAAGCTCCCTAGCAAATTCCCTTCACTTCTTATTGACAGGAATAGGGTCACGTACCCATTCCAGAACCAGTTATCAGCAGGGAGAGTGAGAACATCCCTGGAGCTGGAGTGAGTTCAACTTCCCCAAAGCATACGGTTATGTGTGGAGGGGTGGACAGCAAATACACCAGGACTTTGTGGGGTAAACAAGGATAGACATTGGGCTGGCAATCAATAGGACCTGATACACTTACCAGGCTGAAATATGGTGTTATATAATATTACATAGTTTGAGGTTATATCTTCTTATTTTAGGGAATTGGCAATGCCTCATTAATCTAGATTATTCTTGGTAGCCACTCAATGCAGTGAGAGTGAAAGAACTGCAAAACTCAGTTCTCCTACAATCTTTATGTGTTAACTGCATTTGCTTTAGACTCCTAAATTCTTCCAACATCATGTAGCACTTAAATATAGACCTTTGTAACAGTCTAATTAGGCACATGTATACAGTTGTGCTTGTTGCATTGTGCAACTCTGGGGAAGCTCTACTGCTATAGGAATGGAGTCTAAAGCGATCTGGCCAGAGTTGTGCCAAGCAGCGGGGAACTCTGTGATGGTGTCGACTGGACACAATTATAGTGCTGAACACAGCCAAAGAGATTAAAATCCCCTTAAAACACTTTTGCGTTTTAAAAAACATTCTGAAATCTGCTTTAAGCTTTTTTAAAAAGTAAGTCCCTATCTTTTATTTCTCTAAGAAAAGCCACTTTAAGAAAATGCTTCAGCATCATGTAGAATGACCATCAATAAGATGCAAGGGAAATTGGTTATGAAATGCAGACTTCATATAAAAAAATTAGTAAATACTTGTTATACCTTATTCTTACCGGAAATTAGGATGGCAGGATTTGGCAGAAGGGAAGGGGCTGGTAGGTTAAGATATTTTAATATTTAAGGACAAAATCATATTTTATTCATTTTTATAATAACTCCTACAAGTCCTAGAGCAATGCCTTGGGTGTCTGCAGCCTAAACAGGTAATAAGGGAGTAATAGAGTAAGGGACTGGTGTTTTTCTCTTATTTTCAATGTGGATAATAAAATGAGAGTCAGTTCAGGAAGATAAGTCTCATCTTTCTAATGTTTCTTGGTTTGAGTACTCCTGAGGCTGTTTCCTCCTTCTGTCCCCTCTCTTCTTTCTTCTCTCACAAACATCATGCTATCAACTGTATGCCATGCATGTGCTATATAAGAGCTATGTTGAACACTCTGCAAGGACAGGGACATCACAGCATTTGGTGTGATGTTCCTTCTTTGTGACACTCAAAATGTTGGTAACTGACTGACTACATAAACTCGGAGGATCCTTTTCTTCTTGACTCCAGGGGAGCTTGTGGACTTGAAGAAAGTTGGGCTACAATTCTGCCCAAAGTGCTTGGCTTTTCTAGAGGAAAAAAGATGAAGAGTAGCACAGAGCCTCTACCTTTAACAGTCTCATCATCTAGTTGGGGAGAAAAAGACAAGATCTGTAAAGCGGCACCGAATAATATGCCTTTATAAAGCTGGCCTCTAAAGTGTGTGGTTCAAACAATAAATGCTGTCAGAATGCAAAGATGAAGGAGTTCAATGAGCACAGACTTTATCAGGGTTCTGGTGCCCACAGGTAGGACTTAAAAGGGACATTTTAGGATAGTGAGTGCTTTAGGAATGAAGTCTATTGTCCATGCTTTCTGTGGGACTTGTGTGCTGTGGAGAGAAGTCAGGGTTCACGAAAGCACAGGTACACCCTGCTGTCACCCTAGGTATCCAGACGCCCAGACTTGAAGGAGCAGGGGATGCATCTAGACTAGAGTTCCTTCCTAGAGAAGGAGATGCCACCAACTGGCCAGGGGACAGATCTCAGAGAAGTGTTCTGTATGTGGCACCTGCAACCTGGGGCCAGGGCTGTTTGCACATGGACTGGGTGGGTATCCCTTTGCAGGGGCAGGCTGGCTTCTTTTCTCCTCCAGCAAGAAGGGGTCTGGTTTCATGGTTTACCAACAAGAGTGGTGCTTTTGTACTGTTCATAAGCCATGGCAGCCAGTCTCCTCTTTACTTCTTCTGTGAACAAATGATTTCTGCTTTCTTAATCTTGTATCTTTGTGTGGTATAAAAACAACCCACTCTCATGAACATTTTCTTTCTACTAGCAGTCCTACTTTATCTGTCACCTACTCATATACAATATTGTGTCAGTGTACATTAATTCAACACTCCATATTTCTGTCAGCACATGGCAAAACACTGAGTAGATGTTTCGCTATAAAAAGCATTATGAGGCTCTATGGGTAAGTAGCCTCTGACAAATAAGGATTTTCCAGGTGCTGCTACTGCAGCAAGGGTGCACAAATGAGTGCATGGGTTTTTAACCAGATGTGCTAGGAGGCTGAGATTTTCGCACTGGCTCTTAACATTTGGTAAGATGTTGTTTCTTCTCAACCCTTGGGGTCTGGGGAAAAGGAGGGCTGAAGCCTTTTGGCAAGTGTGTTAATTTGGGTCCTCCAAGAAGCAGATGCTGGAAAGAGATTCATTGTACAAAAGATTTTCATTCCTTTAGAGAATGTGGGGAGGGAGCATGAGGATGCCAGGACAGCCGTCAGGTTTTGATGCAGGCCCAATCCTGTGAAGCGAGGAAAGGAAGGAAAGCTGGGTAGGAAATCTTTAAGCTGTGGTGCAATTCTAAGAAAAGTTTGGCAAGATGAATGATGGGTCCCTGAGCCATGGTTGCCCTTCAGAGGAGTCCCCATCTCCCTGCCTTAGTATCCCTGCTGTGTTCAGTCATCGGCTGGGAGTCTGACCTCAGTGTGAAAGTGGTGATGGATTCCAGAGCACAGAAGCTGAGACCACTGGCCAATTGCCTCCTCAGAGTGGGAGATCTATCTGAGAGGTACTGTTTTCATGAATATTACATCTGGTCACCTCCGCCACAACGGCGGCAAGCAGCTTCCTCCGTTCACTTCAATGTGCTTCTTCTCGAAGGATGAGGCCAGAGCTGGTGCAGAGGGATAGTTAGGGCCATTTAGGTTTGGAGGTCTTGCATGAATTTAACCACTCTAGGTACCAGGCAGTCATTATTATGACAAAGACTTGCTTTCTCTGCTTGGGAAGTAGTAGTGGACACTTCATATTTATTTCTTGTTGTTTCACTGAAAGCATTTTCTAAAAAAGAAAAAAAATGGCTCACCCGCTGGGAATTTCAAATGACGTTAATATGGGTTCTTTCCATTTAGGCCCCATGCGGATAGTATCTTGTGCTTCCCTTCTTTGTAGAAGTAGAAAGAGCAGTAATGGTGTCATTTGTGGTACTTGCTGAATAACTTTTAGGAATTAAATCCTTTCTAGGCAAAGTGTGTTGGAAAAATGATGTTCTTATGCAAGCACCCTAAGCCATGTAGAGTGTAGATGAGCTATCTTCCCTTCTTGCTCCTGGCTAGTTTTATTGTCGTCATTCAACACTGAGCATTGAAGGTTGCCTACTGTGCTGTGGTGGATGAAGCACTCAGTAAGGGTTACATATCTATCACTTATTTTCTCTTGCTCCCAGAGATTAGGATACAATTTTTCTAATTACTCTAGAGGAGTCAGCCAAGCACTGAAGCAGGAATAATAAAATAAAAATAATCTTTAAAGAAATCTGTTTGCATTTTCATCTCTCACTGATTAGTTCTCAACATTGTTGCCAAAGTGTTGGTGGTTACATGAAAGTCTGATCGTTTTACTCTCCCCTGCCTAAAATCTTTCAGTAGTTCTCCATTACCATTGGGTTAAAAATCAAAACCTCTCAGCAGGAGAGAGGAGCCTCTTTACGACCTGGCTCTGCCT
>NW_012118043.1:2859346-2875314 GCF_000951035.1 Colobus angolensis palliatus
GCCTTTCTGTATATATGCATTGTGTTTGTAAGGTTATCACTAGTGATTTCTTACACAGTACCCCATCATTTTTCCACTGGTAAGAACCAGCCAGATGCAAGACAATCCGGAAGCATAGCCCCTGGCTGAACAGCCACTTGCCAATAGCAACTCTACACACAGGGAGAGCATAGATCCTGGTCTACACACAGGGAAGAGCATCCCAGTGAACTCTCAGCTGTCTCTGCTCTTATGTGCTGCTACCCACACGTGCAAACTGGATCCCTACTCATTCCGATTCAGCTCATCTGGACAAATCTATGCAACCTTTTAAGATTCGTCTCAAGCTTTGCATAATTCAAAGGGCTTCAGAGTACCTCCTGTCTGTACTCATGTATCACAGAGTGCTTCCCAGCGGTCATAGCACATGTCATGTTGTATTATAATTCTTTGCTCATGAATCTTCACTTATACAAACGAACTCCTGTAAGACTGGCCCTGTATTCTTATTTTATACCTATAAATGTCTGGTACACAATATGCACCCCAAAAATGTTTTACTAAAGAAATAAAAGATTATTAAATGACTAGATTCATAAAAGAGGTAAAATCTCCAAAATTAGATGTTTTAAAGAGTGAACTCTGGATCATTCATCCCAAAACACATACATCAGTCCTAATTTTAAATTGACAGAGTTTAGGCTTCTGATGTTTCTTTGTTGCTTGTTAATAAATCCACATTTAAAAAGCCCGCAGTTATCAGATTGCCATGAGCATCTTACCAGAGTTTAAAAACTTCAAAGTCCAGGACTGTCACTCAGGTTGAATTGTTTATGAAAAGGAATGTGGTATCATTAGAATGCATTTGGCTACAAGTAACCAGAAACTTGATTCAAAATGGAAAAATTAGAGAATGTATTATATCACACAGCAAGAAGTTTAGAGTTAGGGTAGCTCTAGGGCAGGCTGCTTGATCTAGTGGCTCTGTGATGTCCTTCAACACCTAGGCTCTGTCTTCTGCCAGTGTCTCCGTCCTACTCTCCTCAGTATCTTGGCTGCATTCTTGGACTGGATCTACTTATGGTCACAGACACCTGCCAGCAGAAAAAAAAAAAAAAAAAAGAACTATATTGCCTTGGTCATGTCCTGAGAGAGAGAACAAGAACACATTTCCCCCCAACCGTGGGGTATGACATAAGAAAGTCTGAAGGGGATAACTGAGATTTGTGCTGGTCTGTGGACCAGAAACACTCCCAGGGGAATTCCATCTCCTAACTGATTAGATGACGCAGTGTCTACCACAGAGCAAAGGTTTTCTTGAAGGATTTGGATGGATAGAAGGAGTTAGGTGTCTTTTCTCTCCAAAATTGGCAGGTCCACTAGGAAGAAAAAAAATGGGAAGATATGCTGAGTATTCAAGCAATGGTTCTCACTACAAATATTTTAACACTATGTTATGTTGAACTGGTACCCATGCAAAAGTGAACACTTTTCTAAACCAGGCAATAACGCAACACTTTCTCCTGTCACTTCTGAAGTTTCCAAATCATATAGGTTTCCAATAGTGGCATTTTAGATTGCCTTCTTCTAGTACCATTATTTATTCTTTTTTTTTTTTTAGGCCTCATAATGGGACTAATATTACGGTATGCTACAGCACCAACTGATATAGAGAGTGGAACTGTCTATGACTGTGTAAAACTAACTTTCAGTCCATCAACTCTGCTGGTTAATATCACTGACCAAGTTTATGAATATAAATACAAAAGAGAAATAAGTCAACACAACATCAGTCCTCATCAAGGCAATGCTATACTTGAAAAGGTAAGGATCTTGTCGGTATTATATTTTTGTTTTACAGTATAAATAATTGTATCATATTTAAGCCTTTATACTTTATATATAATGCATTCACACACATATATATGCCTATTTTAACACCACTCTATTGGAGACATTAATTGACTAAGGAGTCAAACCCTGAGTTAAACTCTTATTACAAGCTGAGTTGTCTGTATTTTTTTTCCTAGAGGTTAGGAAAGAAAGGTTTTCTATTTTTCTTTTTCTGCAAGCCACAGTTATATTTGGTTAAAAGAAAAAAACATTCATCAACTCTGCCTTTCCTGATATTTGATTCCAGTTTTCACACATGTGTTTTAAGCACCGTTGTATATATTGCTAGCTGAATGTGCAGTTCAAATTTTTCTTAAGCCAAAAGGAAAATGGAGTAGAAATAAAAATGTTTTCACTTGCAAACCTTGAAACCTAGGATGACTGGCTTTTGGCTACCAACACAAAACACTGGCCACTTGGCTATTTATAAATACACTGACACGCAGTCAGTCTCAAGAAATCGTGACTCTATCAGTTTGGTTAGGGAATCTTAGGTAGAAAAAAAATTGTGAAATGACTCATCTTTTAAAAATAGTTTCATAATTACAAATTTGTGAACTGCTTCAGTTACTGGAAGGAAACTTTCTTCTGCTCTCAGGAATCTGGGTCAGAAATCAGATGAGGTTACCTTTTGTGGTGACTTGTACACCCTGGATCAGTCTTTGGAATAAGTGAATTTCTGTTTAAGAAGTGTGTACTAGGAACCAGGATCTCACATCACTTATTTGAGATTTTTTTTCAGGTCAGAGCTGAGAATTTTCTGACATTATGGAAGTCTATTGTTTCATTTTTATCCCATATGTACTTAGTTTTTATGTTCAAACACAACTTTTTTTTTTTTTTTTTTCCATTTTAAGAGGTTTGGTGCAGAAGGGGAAGTACTTGGCCTGCCATTTTTCTCAGTCAAGATGACTAATTTATGATAATTGTTTTCATATTATCTTCCACTAGCACATTTTTAGATTAACTTCCCCTGGTACTTGGTGAGGGCTCAGGAAAGTCAAACTAATTATAATATTAGCCTAAATCAGACTTGGGAAAGTAAAGTGAAGCACAAAAAAAGAAAATTATATAACGTATTTCTGAAATAAAGAGGAGCAACTTCTAGCTCTGCCACTGCTTTTGAATTATCTGTTTTGGATTATCTCTTCCATGTGTTTCTTTCTGTTTATATAATAATACAAATTATCTCTTTTTAAAATAAATATTTTTTAAACTTGTTAGCAACATAGGATTTAAATTAAAATACATTCTTGAGTTTTACCTTTGGTTAGTACCCGGACATAAATTATTTCTCTCCTCACTCTCTCACACATTTTTATCTGCATTTCTATACAGCACTATTTCTTCAAACAGGTTGATGTCTCTCCTTCCACCAAATGCTGATAATTATCCTTGTTGCTGTAGCAATTATGTTCTTGAACAGGATTGCCAATAAATGTCTGATAGAAATTTTGTTATTGAACTATTGACATATTTATTCCTTCATCAGCATCCAGAGCCAAATGTTTGCTCTTGAAAAATTAAGGCAAGAGAAGGAGAAAACGTCTAAGTTGCTGGAGCCCCCTTGGTGTTTTCAGTGAGTGGATTATGAGCTCTGCAAGTTCGGTACATAAAATGTTTATTTGACCTTGAGTGGCTCAAGTAGTTTCTAGAAGAACTTGTCAATCATGGCATCTGGAGATGGGAATAGGTGACTCAGAAACCTGACTAAGTCCTCCTCTCATTGCTGGTATAGAAAGGGGCATCTACTGGCATACTTACTATATTACATGACTTTAAGGGATTTTGTTTATAAATATCTGGAGTGTGTCACAATGCGCATTTGTTGCTTATATGCCAGTGCTGGGGGACGCTAGTTAATCTGCAAAACTGAACAACCCATAGCCTGTCTTCCTTACTGACAATTCTCCTTTGGGAGGCTTGTAAGGAGGGAACATTGAGTAATGGTTAAACAAAATTAGGGTTAGACAGATCTTCCATCCCCCTTCTGTGAGTTTCTTAAGCTTCCTAATCCCCAACTTTCTTATTTGTGAAGTGAGGAGCTTAAAACCTATTCTACAGGATTGTTTTAATGTTTAAATGAGGTGATGTATATAAAGTGCCTGGCTAACATGGGGCCTTTACATTGTACCATTGTTACTACCACTACTACTACTATTAGTACTACTGCCACTGCACTACCACTGCCAAGTGTCACTGCCACTTCCACTACCTCCAAAAATAATGCTACCATTGCTACTATTAGATAATGTAATATATGCCAGGAATTAATAAAATGTGTATTTATTTTATTAACTCATTTAACATTCATTTGGGGAGATAAGACCAATGTATAATGGATATTTCTGTATAATTCAGTCCTAAATTGTATCACATGAATTATGAGGACTGTGAAACTTTACAGATTAGTTGTTGTAGATACTTGAGCTTATTACATAGGCTTTTTGGAGAGATGGCACTTGAGAAGGGCTTTGGGTAGACAGTAGGGATTGAACTCAGAAAGGCCATCAGGGCAGGGTGCATTGGAAGGTGAGATAGCAGTAAGTGAGTATCCAGGTAAGAATTGAAGAGGGCTTCATGAAAAGCCTGGATGCTTTGGATTAACAAAGCCTGCTTGATCTGTGGGAACAGTGTGAAGAGAAGAGCCTAAGATTCCAGGATTTTAAGCCTGGATGAAAGAATATGAGGTTCGTAGGGTAAAAGTTTGGGGAGGAAAGGCTTGAGGAAGGGGTGGGTGAAAATGCCCTGGATCTGCACATACATATCCCCTAATTTAGAGCAAGAAAGAGACCCGACCTCATTAAATTGAACCTCATCATTTTATAGATGGGCAAAACAAGAAATTAAGCACTAAAATCAATTTAAGTCAGTGGTTCCCAAACTGTCTGCACTTTGGAATCATTGGGAAGCTTCAAAACATACTAATGACTGTGTTCTGCCTCTAGGCTTGTCATTTGGCTGATTTAGGGAGTATCAAGAGTTTCGGAATTTTTAGATCACCAAGGTGATGCTAATGGGCAAATGAGTTAGGGATTTAAGTCCTACTTCGAGTTCAGGTGAAATGGTGAGGAGAGAGATGCCGCTTTTGTTCTTCTTTACTTCACATTCACTGATGCAGATGTACCAGCTCCTTTTATTTTGTTCACTCAACACAACAAGAACTTTTTTGCTTCAGGACCTCTGTACCTGTCATTCCTTTTACCTAAAATGGCCTCACTTCTACCCTTTGAATATCAGCCACCTTCACATTCCTAGAATTTTGGCTTGAAATACCATCTCTTCAGAGAGGGCTTGCCCCTACCATTTTCTCACACTGTATCCTCCCTCCCTTCTCTTCTCTCTCTCTCTCTCTCTCTGTGTGTGAGGGGGCGGGGGGGCGGGGGGTGCTGGCAGGGGGAGTCAGTGCGTGCCTGTCTCTTTCTCTCTTATTTCATAGTATTTGACACCATCTGAAATTATACATGTATTTGCTCACTTTTTGTTTATTGGCATTCTTACATTGCTTATTGTCCACTAGACTGTAAACTTCACAAAGGCAGGGACCATACCTCTTTTACTGACCAATGTATCCCCAAAGCCTATCCTGGTGCTCCATGCCTAATAACTGCTAAACAGTGATGAATAAATAATTGAATGAGTCTGAGATCTTGGCAGAGCACATATGGCTAGAGAAATACACAGCATTTGGAAATTATCATTCATGGAGTTGGTAGAACTGTAGTGTCCTGGATGCTTAATGCTTGTAGACACCTGACACATTCTTTAATCTTAGCTGTGCATATATGGAAAATACATTAATGTCTAGAGAAAATACATGGTGAGTTCAGGGTCCCACTACTGGTTAGAGCAGAGATAGAACTTGGACTATAGTACTTAATTCTGAGTCCTAAGTAAATAATTGTACCCCACACTACTGGACAGGCTCTCTGAGAGGCCACATGGACAGAGAAGGGCAGGGCACCTGGGGCTGAGACCTAGGGTGTTCCACCGTTAGACAGGCAGAGGGAGATGACTAGTGCTGGAGAGAGTGCAGGGAAGTCAGAGTTGAGGAAGAGGTCCGGCTCAGCAGAGTCACAGAAGTCATTAGTGTGGCCCCACTGGGTCCTTTTCCTTTGTGATGTATTTTAAAGGGAGTATTTGGCCTTTGTTTCTAAAAGTTACGTGATTTGAAAATGGGTTTTACTCTTAGAAAAAATGTTGTTTAGCGTCTTGGATGAAATTTCTGACTTCAGGATTTGGAGAGGCTGGAACGAATTCTTATGCTGTGTAATCACCTGTTAGAAGGTTTTATAAGAGCGCGTGTGTTTCTGGGATGGTTAGGCATTGATGTGCTTAGAGACAGAACTGGTTTGATAGCTCTGTGAGTTCCTTCCAATAAGAAGGTATAAAACTGGAAAAATATGAGAGCTGTTGGCATTTATATAAACAGCAACGCACTGTGATTTTATGCCATGTTTAAACATATAAAAATTTCAGGAAACACCATATGCCAAACTTGTTTTGTTCATGCTCAACATAGATAAAAATGTAGAAAAGAAAAATATTTTCACTTAAAGATTGGTGAAAACAGTATTCTATATGTTATGAGCAGATGATGAACTCAAAACAACCTTCTAAGAGGATAAAACTAGACCATGTTGCTCTGTATCTATTCAGCCAATGTTTCTAACCCCACTTGTCAAATTGTTCTGTGTATACAAGATACCTGCAACTGGTTGTAGCCCTTTAGGGCCTATATCCTATTACATGATAGCTTTGCAAGCATTAATTTGTTATGTAATATTTAGGAATACCAAAATGTCTACCAAATATTTCTGAATTTTATGTCAATAGGAAGTTCAAAACCTGCTTTTGAAGAGAAGATGATAAAATAACTTTCTCTCTCATACTTTCACTCATTTATTCTTTCAACACAAATGAACTGAGTTCTATCAATTTCAATTCTGAAATAAGATGTGGTCTCAAGGAGTTTAGTAGTAAATCAGAGAAAAACATAGCATATGAATAAATGAATGAGTAACACCAAAGGCAGGTATAAAAAAAGTGGGACAAGAACCACAGGCACCCAGAACAGCACAATATGGTCTCTTATTAGGGGTAACAGGAAAGATTTCAAAGAAGGGCAGTTGATTGACTCTGTTGATAGGGGTATGTGTGGTGTGGGGTGGTGGGGATGGGGAGACATTCCATGCAGAAAGAAAAGCATGATATGGATGTGGGAAAAGAGGTAGACAGTATTCCAGGCAAAAAAAAAAAAAAAAAGCATTTCCAATTTGTTGAAGTTTGGAAGACCAGTGAAACCTTAGGACTGAAAATGAAGGCAGACCTTGATTTGGAAGCCCCTGAATGACAGGTTGAGTTATGCCCTCTCTATTTGTAGTCAGAGGAACAGTGTAATGTTGACAAAAGCAAAGGGACAGTGTGCCTGCTGTGTACAGGGTAGAGAGTGAAAGCAAAGAGACAGATGAAGCCTAGACTTGGATGGTAACCAAGAGGTAGATGCAAGAGAAACGAGGAAGGAAGGTTGTGGAGGGCTTGGCCCAACTAGTCAGAAGAAGAGGAAAAACAGCTTCCTCTGCTACCCTGGTCATGTGGGTTCACAGAAAGGTGGTGAGGCAAAAATGTGGAAGTTAAAAGTTAGAAGGATTTGATTTGATTTGTTGGAGAAAATCATAAATCACAAATATGGTGGGTTTTTCTGTTTTTTGTTTGTTTGTTTGTTTTTAATTTTAAAGACGAGTCTTGCTCTGGCACCCAGACTGCAGTACAGTGGCACGATTCCAGCTCACTGCAACCTCTGCCTCCTAGGTTCAAGCAATTCTCATGCCCTAGCCTCCCAAGTACCTGGGACTATAGGTGTGTGCCACCACACCTAGCTACTTTTTGTATTCTTAGTAGAGATGGGGTTTCACAATGTTGGCCAGGCTGGTCTCCAACTCCTGACCTCCAGTGGTCTGCTTGCCTCGGCCTCCCAAAGTGCTGGGATTATAGGTGTGAGCCACAGTGTCTGGCCACAAGTATGGTTTTAAACTGGAATGAATGAATCAATCTATTTCATCATTAATTTATTCATCGTTGATTTAGCATGTTAGGTGTTTATAATACTCAGTTGGAAAGGTCAGTGGGCCATTTGGCTGGAAAGGTCTTGCAGATACAGTAAATTATCAAAAAGTTGTCAACACACTTAAATTTATGCTTCTTATCACTCATAAATAAGTTGACTGTAATGTACAAAGTCAAAGGAAACTACCCAGCAAAAATTTTGCCAAGTCTTCACTTCCTGTGTGACAAGTAGACACTATTGCTTGGTGAAGGAAGTTATTTTGAAGTAAGTTACACTGCCGAGCAATCTGTTCTTTCTATTCTTTCAATAAAGAGAATTGCTCATCAGAGCTCATTTTAATTGTGTTGATAATACTACATATTTTAGAGATATTTTAATGAAGCCCTTATAGAAACAGCTAAACATAAGACATTTAAAGTAATTTTGTTTTTGAAGCATTAAATAAATACATTAATTTTTTTGTAGCTTTAAATAAATAAATCAAAGTCCTTTTTTTCTCACTATCTAACTTTTCCTAATGGTGATTTTGATTTTTCGTCATTCAGAATTTTAATTCTTATATATTTATTTGTAAACTACGTTTGCATTTTCTAGTCTTTTCCTCTACTTGAGCTTCAATAAGGCCAGGGGCAAACCTCTTCCTGTAGCAGGAATAGCTTGAGCAGAGAGAGTCACTGGGCCATGAGATAAATATGTATGGTTAACACTAAGACACTATTGGGGAGGATAAAGAAAGGACTGAAAAGAAATTTTTAAAAAAACTTTTCTGGGCACACAGCGAGAAAGCAAGCTTCATGATGATAAATCAGCATTGGGGGTTTGGAGAAGCATTTCTAGGACACTATCAATTATTCTTCCTTTCCACAGAGAACAGGGCTTCATGATTTGTGTTTCTCTATCATGACATGTCTTGGCTCTTACCACGTGAGATGGTTCCAGAGAATGTCAAGTTTGGCACTAAATGGGATGAGGCTATTTGGGTGGATGTAGCTCCTTTCATCCTAAACCTTATTTAAGAGATCTGCTGTTAATAAACAAACTAAAAATTTATTTGCTTTAGCTGTTTTCTTCCACTTTCATTCAACTTTTTTGGCAAAAAGTTGGCCTGTGAGATGACCTCAGAAATGTATTTAAAGACTCTAAACATTCCACTTGATTTTGATTTAGTCATTGAACAACACAGATTTTCTTCATTCCTTTAGTCATTCAAAAAATATTTATTTATTGAGCACTTGCTATTTGCCAGGCATTGGTTTTAGGTGCTGCAAGTATGGCAGTGAACAAAACAAGGTCCCTGTGCTCATGGGGTTTAGATTCCTGGAGGGGGATAGACAAAGGAAGTTCAGCACAAGCATTTGTAATCCAGAGCTAAGTGGAGGCAAGTGCTAGGAAGAGAAGTTAGCAAAATTAGAAGGTTCAGAGCAAACGGTCTTTAGATATGTCCTGCAGAGAAGGCCTCACTGAGGTGAAGTCGGAGCTGAGACTAATGAAGTGGGGACTACGCCATGCAGAAATCTGGAAGAAGGGAATTTCAAACAGAGGACAAAACTAAGAAATAGTAAGTGCCTGTTGCTTTCTGGAAGGCAGTTTTTTGTTTGTTTTTTTTCATTTTTGTTTTTGTTTCCTGCCAGCTCTTTGCCATTTTATTCATGAATATTCCAAGATCATTTTTTATATATAAAAGGTTTTAGAAAAAAAAGAATTTTTTATAGTAGAGAAGGGCAGAGAAGAAGAGAGAGATCAACTTGGAATAGGGATTGGAAATCTAGAAACACAAGGATGCTCTGCTCCAAGGGGCATGAGGTGCCATGAGGTACCATGGCCACTTTTGAAAGTTTGCCTTCGGAATGCACCATGCAAATACTAACTTCCAAACTTTTCATTATGCACTCCACCAGTAAATTGCCTTTGAGCATATGTACCCATATGGCTTTTTATTTACAAGTTGGATGTACTGTATCAATATACTCTATACATTTTAAAGCAGATATCAAACTAGAAGTTTTTAAAAGGAAGAGATAAAATGAAATATAAACGGAAGTTCCAGTATGTCCTTTGCACACCAAAATCATCCTTTCCATTCTTCAGGATATGGACACCTCATCTTAGAGACCAATATAATATCTTATATTTTGTTAAAATTTTATTTTTATTGTAACTATTAAATATTTTTGATAACTATCTTTAAAAATTCCACTCTTTTCTGAAATCTTTTTTAACTTTTAATTTTTATTTTAAATTTTTATTTTTTATTTTTGTGGGTACATAGTAGGTGTATGTATTTATGGGTTACATAAGATGTTTTCATACAGGCATGCAATGTGAAGTAATCACATCATGGAGGATGGGGTAGCCATTCCCTCAAGCATTTATTCTTTGTGTCTTTTCTGAAATCTTTTTCTATTTTTTTTTGAGACAGAGTTTCGCTCTGTCGCCCAGACTGGAGTGCAGTGGCGCAATCTTGGCTCACTGCAAGCTCTGCCTCCCGGGTTCACGCCATTCTCCTGCCTCAGCCTCCCGAGTAGCTGGGACTACAGGCACCTGCCACCACGCCCGGCTAACTTTTTTTATTTTTAGTAGAGACGGGGTTTCACCGTGTTAGCCAGGATGGTCTCGATCTCCTGACCTTGTGATCCACCTACCTCAGCCTCCCAAAGTGCTGGGATTACAGGCGTGAGCCACCGCACCTGGCCCTTTTCTGAAATCTTAAATCCTGTATTCTGAGTCTTGCAGCACCAGTATGGCCTGGTTGGCTTGATGTGAGGATGTTCTTAGGGGCTGATTAGCTCTGGGAGAACACTCATCTTCACCCCAAATGTCCCCATGCTACTATACTACAGTATTCAAGTCTTTTGTCTCATAAGTCGCAGTCTCATAGCTCCACCTGTCATTCCCCACTGCATTTTAGCTGAGTTGTTAATATTTGCTTCTATAATGTTTGGATTCATGTCTGTCTTTTCAATGGCACTTATCTATAGTCTCACTAGACTGTGGGCTCCAGGATGGCAGAGACTAGGTCTGTTTTGTGGTCACATTTATTCCACGATTCCTGGCAGATGGTGAATTTTCTGTGGATCTTGATAAATGAATGGATGATGTAACCAGGTATCTATCATTCTCTGCTTGTCAGTAGCTCCTTTTCACTGCTACTCTGTCCTGTCTTAATTGCTGACTATTTTGTAACCAAGCATCTACCTCAGATTTCTCCTCAGGGTGAATTTTGTGTGCTCTCTGATGGTTGTTTACTACTCAGAGAACTGAACTGCTAAAAAGTCTGCTCTCGAAATAATTGCTTAGGGATGGGAGGAGGCAGAGAAAGATTCAAGACAGGGAGAGAGGGAGAGAAAAGGAGGCTGAGCAAAGAACAAAAACAGAGAGAGAGTGGAAGGGAAAAAACGAGATTTCCCATTGTACTTTACGTCTGAGTAAATAATGTTTACAACAGATCATTCAATTCTTTTCCCCATTGCTTTGTTCTTTCTAAAACATTACACTGTGGCAAGAGTGCACATTTATCATTGCTGGTCTCCAGTGAGTAGTTATTTAGAGTTCCACCCAGCTGCATTTCCCTGTTCTCTTCTGAGGCCATTAGGAAGCTCCTGGTTAGTAGCAGACACAGCCTGAGGTAGGCTCCACAGACAGCTGGGCACAGGAAGGGACGGGACCTACCGAAGCTGCACATTCAGCTGGTTGTCTCTTGTTGCCTTTTAAGCTTGCCCGGAGTTATGGAGTCTCCCAGCTGCTCCCTTCACATCCATTTCTGATCACAGGGCTAAGTGGGCTCTGATTTATCACGTTCCGCCCCAGGTTGGGGTGCGTGGAGCAAGAATGTCCTGCAAATTC
The DNA here is from genome assembly GCF_000951035.1 of Colobus angolensis palliatus. NCBI lineage: Eukaryota > Metazoa > Chordata > Mammalia > Primates > Cercopithecidae > Colobus > Colobus angolensis. The sequence goes on from NW_012118043.1 coordinate 2,871,129, forward strand.
AGGTGGTCTTCATCTTTCTTTCTAACTGTCACAAAATGGGTTCCCAGAAGAGCAGTAGACCCTGAGTTAGTGTGTAGTAAGCAGGACGTTTATCAAGTAGCCTTGCGACTGACACTTTCAGTAGAAGAGGAAGGAAGCCTGAGTGGGTAGAGAGAGAAATAAAGCTGAGATGCAGGCCCAACGATTGTGGCTGCCTCCTTGGAAAGCTGTGGAGCTAGAATGAGCCTTCAAAGTCATTCTCAGCTGGACTCAGAAAGCTAGGCCTCTAAAACACCAAATTACTCTGTTCTTTGTGTGGGTCACTCTGGAAAGGGCATGACTGTGGGTGAGGTGCTTCTCTGTGGTCTTGGCAATCCCTGAAGGGACTGACAGTGCTCCCTGCAGCAGGGGCAACACAGCCTTCATCGAAGGGGAGTTAGGGTGGCACAGCACAGCACCAGGCACACTGACCCCCCATAGGCTGGGAAGCTTTATCTAGATTTTACACCCGAGAACAGTACCTAAATGATGAGTTAACACATAGTTGGAGTAAAATGCTTGCAGTGGAGTGCTGGAGCAGGCTTGTCCCAGCTTTTGAGAACTGATTATTAAATATTCAACAATTTTGTGAGCCTGTCGAAAACTTGAAATGGGCCGTGATAGGAGTATTTATACCACAGAAATTGGCAAATGCTACAAATCAGAGCTTGTGAGGTTGTGTTTTTGTTTTTCTCCATAGATGGTTTATAAGCCCATCACTACATACAGGCTTACCTAATTTCATTTTTAGGAGAATTGGAAATATCTAAACACTTCATTTTTCACCTCCCCGAAAAGTCCTTTCCTACTTGACAATTGTCTTAAAATTTTACTGTTAGAGCATCACATTTTCAGCTCAAACTCTGACTGCCTCTAAGATCACATGGCAAAGTCCATAAGGTTCTACAATTAGACCTAATTGAATCTCATCTCTGCTACTCCTAGCACTGAAATCTTTGGTAGGTTAATTTCTCTGAGCATATTTTTTCTTATCAATAAAGCAAGGATTATTGATACTACTTTAGAGAGTTACTTTCAGAACTAAAGAGAAAAGTTATGTTTAAAATTAGGCAAGTTATAACTATTAGTCTACTTCCTTTTCTCCTTCCATAACATCTGTCCTTAATGGGCATGGATTTCCCCTTGAAGTAAGAAGTCTGAGGAGGGCATGATGGAGAAAGTTTGGTGTTCCTTTTTATTGCACCATTTAAAATGGTGCTTAAATGCATTTAAAAAATATGCATCAATTTAATTTTAAATCATGCTTTCTGCTGATTTCAGCACACACAGCTTCCTGCTTTACCCCAGTCCCCTCAAGGGTGCCTGCTGTGACTGTGGTCCTTGCTGACTCAGCCCTTGCCAGTCCAGCTTCCCCAGGCCAGTTGCTCCCTGGTGAGGTCATGTGATGGGGGAAGCTGTATACACACTTCAAAGCTAAGGTCTGAAAAAGATACTGCAAACTCAAAAAAAAAAAAAAAAGTAAGGCAAAGAAAGAAACTCTAGGATTAAGATGCTCCTGTATATTCTGAAGTGATAGAAAGCAGTTTCTTTTGCCTGTAATAAAAAAAAAATAGCCAATATTAAGATATATTCTAGATTGGAAAAAAAAAAGATATCATTTTTGATGTGCAAAATTTCAATTGTTTTGCATGCATGGCTCCTGACACCTGAGGAATGAGTAGCTCTTGGTGAGATGCAGGACCAGGCTCTTCTCACATGCACCTGGTATCATGTCAGTCTTAGACTGAAGTCACATTATTATGTCAATACCACAGCTAATGAGGGGTGGCAGAGCAACCACCACATGAATGGCAGACCTACAAGGGACCAGCAGCAGCCAATTCAAGTGTGCAGAAAACGAGAAGGCCTGGAGTCTGGGCATCCATGTCCAAGGGTAAGAAACCCAGGATATATAGTGTTGACCTTAGCAAAGAGTCACAAAGATAGCAAAGGTGAGTTTGTGCATCAAGAATCTTATGCAAAGCATAGGAGAGTTTCTAGCCATTGGTGGTTTGTTGCCATGACAATGATCTAGAAAACTTAGATGTCCTTGATGTATTTGCATCCAATGAGAACAAATTAAGCAGTTGAGTGGGTGACCTGAACCCACTTTTGAGTAGGAGATGAGATACTGAAGTTAAAAGGCCAATCTCTGGAGCCATTTAACTTGGATCAAATGCCACTTACCAGCTGTGTGATCTTAGGTAAGATAATTAACCATCCTATGCTTCAATTTCCTAACTACTTTGTAGGGCTATTGTGAATTGCAAATGAGAAAATTCATGTGAAGCGCTTAGAATAGTGTCTGGCTCATAGTAAGTGCTCAAAGTATATTAACTGTTACTTGTTATCGTTGTTATCAACAAAGCAATGGACTTGCAATTAGAAGCTATGATTTGAGTCAAGGCCTTGGCTATTTACAAGGTAGGTAACCTAGGGCAAATGACATACCTTGTAAACAGCTAAGGCCTTAACGCTGAGCCTGGTTCCACCTTGTAAAAATGAGGTGTGCATACTTAGCTCAAAGGGTGTTGTAAAGTAACAAAAGAGACACTGTGTATGAAGGAAACTTTAAAACTGTAACAGCCTTATGGAAAGATTTTCTTAATTACTTACTATTATTATTAATTGGCAAATAGTAAATGTACTAGGTTATATGTGAGGAAGTCAAATCCTAAACTTCAGCCCCTCCCAAATTATAATAATGACAGTGTATTTTCTTTTCCATGGAAATTTTTTATTTACAGAGGCTTCTCCTGTTGCATTGTCCATTCAATCTCACCATTATTCCATAAGACAAACAGATATGACTCACGTTACAGAGGAGGAAACCAAAGTTCTGGAAGCTTAAGTGACTTGGCCAAGTTTAATTTACAACAGAACTAGGATTAGGACGAGGGCTTCTGACTCCAAGTTCAATGTCCTTTCTACAACTCCATGCTGCCAAGTTAAATGTTTAGAATTATGTAAATGTTTTGGTCTTAATTCACCACTTAATTTTGCATGGAGTCACCTCCAATGAAATAACAGTGTTTATATCCGTCATTTTTGCATGTATAATGTTCACAATGGGACATTTCTAACTTCTAGCATTTTAATGACTTGAAAAGTAATTATAGCTTTGTGGTGTTCTAGTCTCACCAATTCTCAATGATAACTTGTTATTTTTCTCTGCATTGTTCTCCCTTCACTGTTCCTCTGTAATTTAGTTTTGCTTCTATGAATTTCAATGAAAATGTATATATTTCAGTGATCCTCCTCTTTTTTTTTTTTTTTTTGAGACAGAGTTTCACTCTTGTTACCCAGGCTGGAGTGCAATGGCGCTATCTCAGCTCACTGCAACCTCCGCCTAATGGGTTCAAGCCATTCTCCTACCTCAGCCTCCTGAGTATCTGGGATTGCAGGCATGTGCAACCCTGCCCAGCTAATTTTTTTGTATTTTTAGCAGAGACGGGGTTTCTCTATGTTGGTCAGGCTAGTCTTGAACTCCTGACCTCAGGTGATCCACCCACCTTGGCCTCCCAAAATGCTGAGATTACAGGCCTGAGCCACCACGCCTGGCCAATCCTCTGTTTTTTAACCGTTAATATGCATAATACTGCCGGGCGCGGTGGCTCAAGCCTGTAATCCCACCACTTTGGGAGGCCGAGACGGGCGGATCACGAGGTCAGGAGATCGAGACCATCCTGGCTAACACGGTGAAACCCCGGCTCTACTAAAAATACAAAAAACTAGTCGGGCGAGGTGGTGGGCACCTGTAGTCCCAGCTACTCCAGAGGCTGAGGCAGGAGAATGGCGTAAACCCAGGAGGCGGAGCTTGCAGTGAGCTCAGATCCAGCCACTGCACTCCAGCCGGGGCAACAGAGCAAGACTCTGTCTCAAAAAAAAAAAAAAAAATGCATAATGCTAAGTTTTCTAGTTGGAGGGATTTGCCACAGACTTCCAGTAATTTTTGAAAAGAATGAAAATAACTCAATAGGTTTGGACATTCAATGAGTGTTTATTGCTCACCTGCCTTATTCTGTATTAGGCCTTTTCAGATATTTTATCACACTTAAAAATCATGGCTGGGGCCGGTCGCGGTGGCTCAAGCCTGTAATCCCAGCACTTTGGGAGGCCGAGACGGGCGGATCACGAGGTCAGGAGATTGAGACCATCCTGCTCGATC
>NW_012118043.1:2875774-2920108 GCF_000951035.1 Colobus angolensis palliatus
AATATGGTGAAACCCAGTCTCTACTAAAAATACAAAAATCATCTGAGCACGGTGGTGCGTGCCTGTAATCCCAGCTACTCAGAAGGCTGAGGTAGGAGAACCGTTTGATCCTGGGAGGCAGAGGTTGTAGTGAACCAAGATCAAGCCATTGCACTCCAGCCTGGGCAACAGAGCGAGACTCTCTCAAAAAAAAAAAAAAAAAAAAAAAAAAAAATTATAACAAGTCTGAGTCCCTAGTTCTTAACTTTTTCTTATATTCTATTTTCAGCTTTTATTATCCCTTGATCTTTAAAAGATAACTTTTTAAATATATTGATTTTCATTAGTAATTCCATTATATTTGTAGAATAACTTCGTAAATAGTAACTTGACAAGATATTCCTTTGGAATGACAAGAAAGTATTTTACCTGAAAGAATTAAAATAATCCCACAATATTACGCAACTACTATAAATTTTGGTAAATTTCCGTCAGTCACTTTACATATTTTTTTTCTGTGTAGCTTAAATCAGATGGTCGCTAAAGCTTTGTAACTTGCTTTACTTACTTGTTATCATAACCTAAACCTTCTCTCAGACTTTTAAAAATTGACTGTAATGGAGGGAAATGTGCTTGATTTTGTAGTTGTTTCTAAATTTTTACTAATATAAATAATACTTCAGTGAATACCTATCTGTATAAAGATTTTCCTATATTTTGAAACATTAAATAGGCTATTAAACATTAAATATCAGATAACAGCTATAAAATATTTATTAGAATGAATGTCTTCTGGGTCTTTGAAAAAGCGCTGAAAAATGGCAGAAGAGCCAACTGAAATCAATGGGAAAAAGATTAATTACCAAATACCTATGAATTTTCCTAGGACAATTGGCTGTCAATATGGAAGAAAAAGAATTAGATCTCTATCTCACATCTTATCGCAAATAAATCTGAGATGGATTAGAGACAAGTAAAAATCAAACTATACAACTTTAGGAGAAAATATATATATGACATCAGGATAGGAAAATATTTTTTAATGATATCACCAAAAGCATAAATAATAAAGTAAAAATGGAAGAAATTTTACTACATTAAAATAAACTTTGGCATGAAAAAGATAATATCAACAAAGTTAAAAGACAAAGCTTAAAAGCTTAAGGAGATCATGAGAATAGAAGAATGTATTTGAAATCTAAATAACCAAAGCAGAATAGTAACCAGATTACATTAAGAGCTAATCAATAAGAAAAACTAATACTGAGTAAAAGAGATCAGAAAATTCACTAAAGAGATACCACAAAGGCCAATAAATGAAGAATATATGTTCTTTTAATTAGTAATGAAAAATTTTAAGTAAATGATCATGTGATACCATTTCATACTTGCCAGATTGCCAAAAATTAGAAATTTATCAATACTAAGTATTGGCTAAAATCTGGGGAAATACCCTTATACTTTACTGTGGGAGTATAAATTGGTATAGCCCCTCTAATTTGGTGATACCTACTAAAGTTGAAGGTTTATATACCTCATACCCCAGCAGTCCCACTTCTAGGTATTTTCACTTCTGGAGAAACTCTCACATGTATACACAGACTTAAGTACAAGAATATACATTGCAGCATTTCTAGTAATGGTAACAAGAGAAGGGAAAAAAATCAAATCACGATATATTCATCTCATAGAACATTACACAGCAGTTTAAGTGAATGGATGAGATTCACTTGTATATTAATATACATAAATCTTAAAAACTATGTTGAATGTAAAAGACAAGAAGATACCTTTTATATTCAATAAATGTAAAAGGGTATTTATGATACAAGTTTAAAATAAATATACAAAAATATTTTAAAATTAGGTGGCTGCAGTGGTATGCACCTGGGGGTCCTAGCTACTTGGGAGGCTTAGATGGAAGGATCACTTGAGCCCACGAGTTCCAGGTTGCAGTGAGCTATGATTGCACCACTGTACTCCAGCCTGGGCAACAAAGCAAGACCCTGTCTCAAATATAGTAAAGTAAAAACACACAAGCAATACTAATTATGGTTTATGACCACACACATATGAAATACATAAATACAATAATGGAAGGAAAGGGCACTGATTATTTCTGGGGCTGGGTGAGAAGAGGAGGAACTTCAACTCTAGCATATCATTTAAAACTTGTTTGAGGTGAAGTTAAGCACATACACAAAATAAGAGAAAAACGTCTCTGGTTTAGAATTTCCAAGCTTGGTGCTGCCTCTAAACAAGTTGGACCTTGCACATGTCTCTCCATCTCTCTGGAGGATTATATTAGGTCAGGATTTTTGTTTTGTTGTTTTTTTGTTTGTTTGTTTGTCTTTGAGATGGAGTCTTGCTCTGTTGCCAGGCTGGAGTGCAGTGGCGCGATCTCAGCTCACTGTAACCTCCGCCTCCCAGGTTCAAGCGATTCTTCTGTCTCAGGCTCCCGAGTAGGTGGGACTACAGGCGTGTGCCACCATGCTGGGATAATTTTTTTGTACTTTTAGTAGAGACAGGATTTCACCATGTTGGCCAGGATGGTCTCCATCTCTTGAGCTCGTGATCCGCCCACATCAGCCTCCCAAAGAGCTGGGATTACAGGTGTGGGCTACCACACCCAGCAGATACTAGGTCAGGGTTTTAAACCTTTTTTTTTTTTTTCAAATGGCAAAAAGCCCTTCATTCAAAGAAAATCTAACAAAGAAAGGACTTCACAGTGTGTCAAGCAGATGAAGTCAAAACTGCTAAGACAGGAATGGAGGGGGCAGTAGTCCCCACTTTCCATTACTGCCACCCTTCTCCCCAGCTAGGTGACCTCTGAGACAGCTTCTCCCTCTAATGGCCTAGCTGTCAATGGCACTGGCTGTTGGTCTGCACGAGGTATGACCCATTTCTTTGACAAGTGCCTGCCACGTACGAGGGCTCTTCAGCAAGCACCTGGAGAAATGGAAGAATGCTTTTTACTATGAAACCATCCCCTAACTTGGCCTGTCCACAGATTTGAATGTCTTGAGTAAAATTTCTCCCCATTTTAAAAGCATTCATTTATAATTTTGCTGCTCTTATCACTTCTTTAATTTTCTTAACTTAGCACATCTTCATTATTTTGGCCCTTACCACTCTGTTTCCTGATGTCCTCTCCTACCTCCTTCCTTCCCTTTTGCGGCCTTTGTCCTTTTATTTCCCCTCTCCCTTGTTCCTCCTGTTCATCCTAGAGCCATGTATCAGGTTCCTGAAAAAGCCACTGCTCAGCCTGCCCCATGAAAGGCCCAGAGCCCACCTTGCCATCACTCATTTTTTCCTTAACCTCCTGTACCCACTTCTTGGTGTAAGTCAGTCAGAAATGATCAAAAACCACTTCCTAATTAAGAAACCCAAAGGATTTTCCCTTGGTCCTTAAACTCCTTTTTTCAGCAGCTGACATCAGAGCAGGGAAGGTGGAGTCGGTTCCTCCCCATCCATTGTCTCAGCCAGGTGCAAAAACAGGTCCACTTTGGGGGTTTGCATTCTTACATCTCTTTCTGTTTATTGAATTTCAGATACATAGTCAATGATTGGGGAAAATTATGACTAAATGCAATATTATGGAATTATTCTGAAAGAGTGTTTGATGTTTATCTGAAGGTCCAATTTCACTCAGCGTCCTGTGTTTGTATTGCTAAGCCTAGAAGCACTGCATGAGGGAGCAGCAGCTCCTTCTCACCCTCCACCTCTCTCTGGCTTTCTGCAGCCCTGGGTTTCATTCTCCTCCTGTCTCTGATTGTTGTCTCTCTCCCTGGTGGGGCCACTGAGTCCCCTCCCAGCATTCTGTCTTTGATCCTTGGCTCTTTTTTATGGCACTCACTTCCCAGATATCCCATCTATGCTCATCAACTCACTTTTTCCATACCGATGATTCTGGATCATTTCTCCTTGGCCCTGACTTTGCCACCAGGCACATACTTCCGAGCGGTGTACAGGCACCTCCAACTTAGTGAGCAGAAGCCTCCATGAGCCCTCAGCCTTTCTGACCCTCTTGCTCCTGGTGAGTCAGCTCCTCCCCAGCCATATTCTCAGTCACTCACCCGGGTACAGAAACATAGATTCCTTATGGAGCTTTCTATTTTTACCTCTATTTTACCCACAAACCCTGCTAGTCCTCCCTGCCATATGCCTGGCTTATTTTAAGAAAACACATGTTGAGTGAATGGATGTCTCCTGGTCTTGCTTCTTTCTTTCTATTCTATCACAGCCACCTTCATTCACACTATCATTACCTTGTGCTCGTTCTGGTAACTGCAGCCTGGCAATGGTTTCCCTTCATCCAGGACAATCTTGAGGTCTCTGCAAACTAATCTGCACAGACATCTTCTTTAAAAATATATATATTTTTGACTAAGTAATACATTCACATAACCTGATGTTCAAAAAGTACAAAAGAGTATGTGAGAATCTTGAAGCGTTCATTCATTGTTGTCTCTTTTGCCTAGCTTATGTTGTAGCCAGTGGATAAATAGATTCAGGAATCAGAAAGATGGGGATCAAAAGCAAAATGCAAAATAATGGGGCTTGGTCTGGGGCTGTCTTGCTCACCTTTACACCAGAATTAGAAAGACTTGCACACCCAGAGAGACCCAGCTGGACAGAATTGTCCTCCATGCTGGGCTCTGCTCTTATAAAGCTTGAGGATGGGAGGAAGAGAGTAGGGATTCACTCATCAAGCAGGCTTATTCCAATGTGAACAGAGGAGAGGGCTGAGAGGCACACACTTAATTCCTCTTCTCCAACTCACCAATCAGACTAGTCACTCTCTATTCCCTAAAAAGGGGTGAATTAAAGTTGGGACCAGGATCGGGGGGTTAAAGCCTTTCCAGTACTCCCAGGCTGGTGTGCTGATGGATTACAGGTGTGTCACGTGATGTGGATCTTTCCATCCTTGGATCGAGGATTAGCAGAGCCCCAGACTTGTCCTCTTCAGCCATGAGCACCCTCATTAGAACCCTAATTTCCTTCCAATTTAGCCTCATTGACCCAATATTATCATTTCTGTTTGTACCCTATTGGGGAAAATTCTGGCATGTACTGCTCTCAGCAGTGGTCACCTCTGTATTTATAGATTTGAAACCAGCACAAAGAAGGTCACACCTTGCCCCTTACTTGGTACACACAGAAAAGTCTTCTGCCAAATGCCCTTCCTACCACCAAGTTCTCCCCAGCCTTCCCCAAAGCAACCAATAGTTACTCTTTCTATGCACAGGTAAATATTTCATGTCCTTCTTTAAAAAAATACACAAATCACAAGATAGGCCAAATACTTTAATAAAATACCATCAAATCTCAGCAGCTAAATGTAGTAAATATTTATTTCTTGTGCACGTCTCAATCCAGTGTGGCTTTTTGGGTCAATGATGGGGCACTGGGTTCCTCTCCTGGGGTCGTTCATGGCTCTCACTTCCTTTAATCTAGTGTCTCTGTTAGTCTCTAGGGATTCGTAACTGCTGCTGAATGCTCTACGTGAGCTGAAAAAGGAAGGAAGGAAAGAAAGCATGGAAAATCTGGGGGATTTTAGGGACTAGGAAGTGATAAATATTATTTCCATCCATATTCAGTTGGCCTGGACTCAGTCATATGGTCCCACCTGACTACAAGGAAATGTAGTCTACATGTCTGACCAGGACAAAAAAGAAATGGATGTTGTGAGGTCATAGAGATTTCTGTAACACATGCCAGACATGCCATTCTGCACCTTCCTCTTTTGACTTGACAATACATTTTAGAGCACAGTCACATTATTTCATAGGCAAGCAGTTTCCTCAGCTTCTCTAACAGGTGCATTTTATGAATTATATCATAATTTATTTAACTAGTCCATGGTCCAATCATCCTCAATGCTTTGTTTTTTCCATTATTTCATCTGCAATAAATACTCTTGTAACTGTATTATTCCACACATGCGCAAGCATATCTGCAGGATAAATTCTTAGGTGAGGTGTTACTGAATCATATGGTATCAAGAGTTACTATTTTGATAGCTATTACCAAATTACCCTTCTTAGGAGTAATACAAATTTTATTCCCAAAAGCCATTTTATTATTTAATTCTGCTTGTGTAAAATATTTTGTCAACAAGTTTGAGTAAATATAGTTTAAATCCAGTGGATCTGAGAGAGGCCCACAATCTTGGTTGTATCCTCCTGTTGGACTTTACCTTCCCCTCTATTCCTTAAGAACCTAGTGTTGTCTATTTCTGTTCCCCAAGTGTTTCTTGTACCTCATATTCTCAAGCCATTGCTTCAATATTTTATTTCATTTAGATTCAGATCTAGTGAACACTTCTTTACTTCTTTTTTTAAAATTATTTCTTTTTTTTTTTTTTTTTTTTTTTGAGGCAACATCTCTCTCTATCACCCAACCTGGAGTGCAGTGATGCAATCCTGGCTCACTATAACCTCTGCCTCCTGGGTTCATGAGATTCTTGTGCCTTAGACTCCAGAGTAGCTGGAATTACAGGCATGTGCCACCATGCCCGGCTAATTTTTTTGTTTTTTTGTTTTTTTGGGTTTTTTTAGTGGAGACTGTTTTTTGCCATGTTGGCCAGGCTGGTCTGGAACTCCTGGCCTCAAATGATCCACCCACATCGGTCTCCCAAAGTGCTGGGATTACAGGTGTTAACCACTGTGCCTGGCCAGTGAACACTTCTTGAAAAATAGGGCTGGGTACCGAGCAGAACCCTTTAAATTCATTATTACATATAATGCTCAGAAGCAACTCTAGCAAGTAAGCATTTTCATACCCATAGTACAAATAAGGAAACTGAGGCTCAGAGAGGTTAAGTAAATAGACCAAGGTCATCAAATTAGTAGGTAGTGTATTTTCATTAAGTATTCTGAGAGTTTTCTTTTTTCTCTCACTCTGGTTCTTCCAAACCAAAGCATAACTTAAGGCAGAGGAAAAGAAATGCACACACCTGAGCTGTCCCTAGGTGTGACCCAAAGCTGCCTGAGCCAAGATGTTTCCTTTGAAGTCTTCTATTTGTATTAAAAATAGATACAGATTTTTAGTTTCACTTTTTCATATATCTGCATTTATTTTAATATTTTAAATTCCTTGCTACCAACTGTAACTGAAACCCCAGGAAGCTACCAGTGTTCTCTGTGGTTTGAGGAACTCTGGCCCACTGCCCCTGGGGCAGACAGAAGAGCAAGGTTCTGCACATCAGCGCCCTACAAATAGACTCTTACCCGTTTTTCAAAATCCAACTCATATGCTGCTTCAACATCAAAGTTTCCTGGGGGATCAGCAAGCCCAGAATGGTGTCCCTGTCATAGAAAACTCTGAATTACAGCTTAGCCCCGGGCCTAAGATGCAATTACACAGTGTCTTTCCTTCCTTGGACTATAAACTTCATGGAGTCAGTCTCTCTATAATATATCTTCAAGTGCTTTGCAGCAAAAAGAGGATTGTTAAATTTTTAATGAATAAAGCATTGAAGATGATTAACACGTTACTGTTAACCACTTTTACTTTTCCAAAAGAAAAAAAAGATCAGCAATTGCAAAATAGCAAAAGCCTACTTCTTAGTTTCAGCTTCTCTTAAACACTCCTAAATCTTGCTTAAAATTGTTATATTAGCCTCATGTTTCCTTGGAAAGCACACATTTCATTTGTCCAAGCATATATATCCAATTCCCAGTGATAGTCCTGTCTTATTGATTGACACTGGGTAAGCCATTTATTTATTCTCCTGTCTCTGGAAAATGGGGATAATTGCATTTGCCAGCTACCACTTGAGAATGTTGTCAGAATTGATGAAACAATGTTTTTAAAAGACCTCTTTGGAAGGAATATACTATATAAATCACAATCTCTCACTAGGATGGTTGTTTTACTGATTATTTATTTAGTAGTTCAGTGGAACACTGATATTTCTTCCCAGGTAAGTCATATTGAGTCAATGGATTCCTTAACACTCAGACCCAAAAAGAATTTTGTATCTATAACCTTCTGATGAACTTGTAAATTAACTTGGTACCTATCCTTTCTACTCTGGGAAGTGTTCAAGTTGATTATCTCTGTAAATATAGGTCTGGGCCATTGCTAGCCAAATACTGATGCACGTATGAGATAATGTTTAAAATATGCTGCATCCTTGTGAACATATTATTTTTCTCTCTCCCATATTATCTTTAAGAATTGAATTTTAATATTTAAAAATCTCACTGCTTTCATGAGACATACATAATGTTTCCATCTCGGAGTTGGAAGTCTGTTGCTCCAAATTAGTCATACCTTGTGTAGTATGACAGAACATCTAAAAAGGAAATGGTGTAAATTTTAAATTCTAGTAAAGGTACTCTCCAATTGCCACTAGCCACCAGTGTTAAAATTAGAAATTCAGTCCCTCAGTTGCACTAGCTACTGTTCAAGTGCTCAACGGCTCGTGTGGCTAGTGGTCACCATATTGTATAGTACAAGGAAAGACATTTCCACCATCACAAAAAGTTCTAGTAGGCAGTGCTTGTCCATAAGATTTGTATCTTAGACTAATGAAAGGCTTAAGCTGGAATATTGTTAGCTTTCTGCTCTTCTCACCCATCCCTTGCTTGGATTTTTTTCTCCATATATATAATGATTACAGGAATATTATATATATTTATATATAATGTTATTATATTAACATATATATAATGTTACAGGAATAATGGTGTTCCTGTAACATGTTCCTCATGTTACAATAATTTCTGTTTAACTGTTTGGGCCTTAAAAACAGCCCCACCTCCAAGGCCATGATTTGAACACAAAGTCTGGAGAGAATGACATGTGCAATTCCCATCTGGAGGTTAGTACAGCAGCAGATCCAGCCATTTCTGAGAAATTGTCTGGGTTTGGACTTACTCCCAGAACTCTGATTTAGCAGTTCCTAAGCTTACAGCAAGTCTGAAAAGAACACAAATCTGTTTTGTATATACAAATAAATCCTCGCATGCTGCATGCCATTCTCAGCCTGCCAGTTTCATCTAGCTGCTCCAGAAAATATAATTCAATAGCATATTAGTTAACCTGCATGCAGGGAATGGGGCATTCTCATTATTGAAATGTTCTGGTTGAGTGATTAACCCGATTTTTGCAGAAAAACTGCTGAGGCAAGGGATTTTCTGTCCAGGAGGTTGTGCCACTGTGTTTCTCTCTTCCAGATGATCACAGCTGCACTGCTTCATCCCTCAAGCATTCAGAAATACATCTCTATGCTAAAAACTTTCAAATATGCATTGATAGATTCTCAAAGAATCCTCATAAAAATAGATCAATAATGGTGTTCCTGATACTCTTAGAAAGGGAATGAACTTAGATGAAAAATTAAGATCTTTCCTCAAATTTTGCACAGTTGTGTAACCTTTAGGAGTTTCTGCCAATAGGGCAGTTTCTTCAAATGCTATAATTTGAACATATTCATTCAAATATTTTATTTTCTTTTGTAATAAATAAAATGTGCTTACTAGATGTCAGGCAATGCTTTGAGGGCTTTATAAATATTAATTCATTTAATTCTTGTAACATCTTAGAATTAGGTACCACACTATTATGTCTATTGTAAAGATGAGAAAACTGAAGGACAGAGAGGTTAAATAGCTGTCCAAGTCAAGGAGCCTAATTAGGATTTGAACCCAGGAAGCTTGGCTCTGAGTGTCCATGCCCTTAAATACTACTCCAAGTAATTTATATAACAGAAGGAACCTAGATCATGAAATAAAATGATTTGTTTTTCTCTTTAGTGCCTCCGTTTTCATATATTAAAAGCCAGAGGTCTGTGAGGTAAAAACAGAATCAAAACATTGGTGCTTCTCTTCAAAAGATAATTACAAGCTTTGTACACCAAAAGTCAAATGTATTAAGAGCCCAGAATCAATTGTAAAATACAAAACCTAGTAGAATTAGATTGATTTTCTGAAAAGAAATTAATGTAATACATTGGTTTTAAATATATGACGAATGAGCAGAGATCATCGTTTTCAGCTTCTGAGTTGATTGTTGCAGTCCAAAGTTTTTTTTACTCAGGTTTCTGAATGAGCCAATATAACAAAAGAAATGGCTGGAGTTTAATCATGTCTGATTCATAATGTAAGTAATATAATTTTGCTAGACATGTGGAATATGTGCTAGTGAAAGGAAACCAACGTTTAATGAGCAGCTACAATTTAGCAGCCATTTGACCTTTAGGCTTTCTTACTACCTAAGCAAAAAATCTGCAAGTCATTTCTCCCTTTCCTGTTATCCCCAACGCCTAACTTGTTGACTGCTCATTCTGCCTCCCCAATATACTTGGGTACTGCCTTCTCTCCCCAACTCCAGGCCACCATCCTCTCTCATGCGATTCTGCAGCAGCCACCCAAGTGACTTTCTTAAAGCATCGAGGTGTTTTCTCATCCCCGCCCAGCCCTCTACCGGCACCTTCTCCATTTGGGACCAACTCCCAGTGCTGCCCAATTCCACCTTGTTCTTCTTCAGCCCCATCACCCCATGCTGTGGCCTTTGCCCACTCCATCCAGCCCCTCTGGTCTTTGGGTTTCTGAACACAGCAGTTGTGTTCTTTTATTCTTCTTTTTTTTTAAAGACAGAGTCTCATTCTGTTGCCCAGACTGGAGTGCAGTGGCGCCATCGCGACTCACTGCAACCTCCGCCTCCTGCCTCAGCCTCTGGAGTAGCTGGGATCACAGGCAAGAGCCACTGCGCCCAGCCTACACACAACTGTTTTCTACCTCAGATCTCTGTGCCTGTTATGCTCTGGCTGGGATCCTCTTTCCTCCACTCATCTCCTGTTTTTGTCACTTTTCTGCCTTTGGATCTCAGTTCAAATTTCACTTCCTCAGAGAGCCAGTATGAGGAAGGGTGAAGGGAGGCTCTGACAATGCCCAACTAGGCCCAGGGTAAAACATGAAGCCAAGAGAGGCTTTTAAAATTTTCAGTGGTGAAGGTATCCATCTCCTCAAGCATTTATTATTTCTTTGTGCTATACACATTCCAATCATACTCTTTTAGTTATTTTTAAATGTACAGTAAGTTATTGTTGACTATAAGTACCTTGTTGTGCTCTCAAATACTAGATCTTATTTGTTCTATATAACTATGTTTTGTACCCATTCATAATCCCCACTTGCCCCCCACCCCCACCCCATAATACCCTTCCCAGCCTCTGGTAACCATCATTCTACTTACTCTTTCTCTCCATGACTTCAATTGTTTCAACTTTTAGCTACAGAAATGAGTGAAAATATGCAAAATTTGTCCTTTGGCTTTTTAAAATTTTTAATTTAAAAATCCTTACCTGTGATGTGGGTATAATTCATTCTATTTTAATATATTTGACTCTCAAAAATAAGTTTTTTTTTTTTTCCAGTTGAGCAAATATATACTGAGCATTGTGCTAGGCACTGGCAGAGGAGAAGGCAATGCAGACTAAGGCATCACTGTGATCCTTGATATGATCCTAATTTAATGGAGAAACAGTCAAATACAAACCAATAATCATCAAAGTATGTGATGAAACACAGATGCCACAAAAGAGGGGCCAAAGTGCTGAAAAAGCACAGAACAGAGTGTGGCTGGTTTGGAATGGCAAATCAGGCAGATATCACAGGGAAGTAACTTTTGAGAAGCAGATTGAGAGATGAGTAAGATTTCAGGCTTAAAAGGGGAAGAAAATTGTGAATTAGAGTTGTGAAACCCATACATTTGATTTTGATGAGGAGTCTAATGGTGACAAGCCCTTAGTGGTAAAATAATGACTGCCTGTGTGTGCGGGTGGGGGGCGGGGGGTAGGGGATGTGGGAAGAGGGAGGGAAAAGAATAAAGGATAAAGAGAAGTAGGGAAATAAGAGAATAAGTCCAGGAAAGTTTTAGAGATCAAGTGAGTTTTTATTTTCAGATTTCCCAGCAAAGAGCAGATAGATATTGGATTCACGAATTTCCACATCATTTCTTTCACTCGCGTCCCTGTGAAGAGCCCACCAAACAGGCTTTGTGTGCTCAATAAAGCTTTTTAATCACCTGGGTGCAGGCGGGCTGAGTCCGAAAAGAGAGTCAGCAAAGGGAGATAGGGATGGGGCTATTTTATAGGGTTTGGGTAGGTAGTGGAAAATTACAGTCAAAGGGGGTTGTTCTTTGGTGGGTAGGGGCGGAAGACACAAGGTGCTCAGTGGGGGAGCTTTTGAGCCAGAATAAGCCAGGATAAGGAATTTCACAAGGTAATGTCATCAGTTAAGGCAGGAACAGGCCATTTTCACTTCTTTTGTGGTGGAATATCATCAGTTAAGGCAGGAACCAGCCATTTTCACTTCTTTTGTGATTCTTCCCTTACTTGGGGCCATCTGGATGTATATACGTGCAGGTCACAGGGGATATGATGGCTTAGCTTGGGCTCAGAGGCCTGACAGTCCTGCCTTCTTATATTAATAAGAAAAATAACATAAAAGAGCATTGAAATGTTGGGACAGCAAAAATTTTTTGAGGGGTGGCATGGAGTGATGTTTCTCAGGGCTGCTTCGAGTGGGATTAGGGGCAGCGTGGGAACCTAGAGTAGGAAAGGTCAAATTGAAGGAGGATTTTGTGGCAAGGGGTGATATTATCGGTTTGTTAGAAGGAGCATTTGTTGTATACAATGATTGGTGATGGCCTGGATACGGTTTTGGATGAATTGAGAAACTAAACGGAAGATACAAGGTCCTAATAAAAGAAAGAGAAAAATAGGTATTAAAGGACTAAGAATCGGGAGGACCCAGGACATCCAATTAGAGAGTGCCCAAGGGGGTTCAGCATAATTATTTGCTTGGTTGGTGAGTTTTTGGGCTCTGTCCTTGAGTTTTTTTATGTTGTCATATACCAGGCCAGATTTAGGTAGTTAAAACAACACTCTGCATTTAAAAATTTACAGAGTCCTCCCTTTTAGCAGTGAGTAAGTCATGGCCTTGGTGGTTTTGAAGGACAACTGCAGCTAAAGAGTCAACTTGGAACTGGAGGACTGATAGTTTGTGATATGTCTGTGATGCTAGCAAAGAAGTCATTAGACAGGCTACAGAAGGTCATGACAGAGATTGAAATGTCTGCTATTCCAGTACTGAGAGCAATAGTGGAGGCAGAAAGTCCTAAACCGACAAGCAAGGGAATTACTGGAATAACTTTTTTGTCATGTCGGTGTCATGAGGGGAACAGGGAGCTCTTCAGTTCCATCTGCAAACTGAATTTTGGGAGTAAGGAAAACTAATGTGCATGTGCCTGTCCAATTAGCAGCAGGTAGACACATGTAGGTAGAGGATCCACAGAGGAAAAAGAGACCTTGTGCAAGGCTAAACTGGAAATGCAAAGTAAAAAGATGAGGAGTGCTGAAAGGGTGTCTTGGACCCAGACTCCTAGGGATCCAGCTAGGGCGGCAGCCGGCAGAGGTTGTAATGGGGACTGATGGGGTAACTGCATAGAGGGGGAGGTTCAATTTTCATGGTGTATGAGAAAATGTTGAGTATCTACAAGCAACCTTTCACTGTTATTTACGGGGCTGGGTATAAGTAAACAAGAAGAGGGCCTGGGAGGAGAGTCTGACATTCAAGGGGCAGGTACCCAAGGACAGAGTGAAATACACGGTGTCCTCCTAAGCAATAATTATTGCTAATGTTTTTAAGTTTGCCAGTATTGATAGAAGGCTTATCTGTAATACAGAGCTGGAAGGCTCCAATTGTTTCAGTGATGTGTGTAGTTGGGCTTTGGAGATGAAGAGTGAAGGAACATCGAGAAGGTGAAACATTACCCAGGGGAATTCCAGTAGGTCTTTGCCAAGAGGTACATAAAGGAGTGGCCACAGGAATAGTAGTTTGTGTTGTGAGGGGTCCAAATATGGGGATAGTAGAGTTGGTATAAGGAGAAAGGCTTTTTAAGTAAATGCGGAGGAGGGCAGCAGCTTGCTGATGTGAAATGTCTGAGGAGGTCTTGTTGGACCTGTCTAGAAAGTAAATGAGTTCTTCAGGAGGGTAAAGGTGAGGGCTGTTAAAGGAAGCTCGGAGGTGTAGGGAGACAGAAGATGTTGCCCAGTTTGTGTGTAAGGCAGGGACAACTGTGTACGTGCTGGAAGAAAGGGAAATGCAAAGCCAGCAATTGTTCACTAAGGAGGGATTAGAAACGGCTAGGAGAGAGTGAGTAAGGTTGATAGTATGGTGAAGATAGCTGGGGAGAGGTAGAGGGTGGCATAAGGATGGGAATGAGAACAAGAGTGAGCATAAAAGTAAATAATAGAATTTCATCAGGGTGAAAGTATTGGAGGGTGCCCTGCCAGCAAAGATCATCTGTCCACTCTAAGAGGGAGTTAAGAGTGGTGGTTTGGGGATAGCACCAGGAGATAACAGCTGTGATGGCTGGGAGAAATAGTGTAAACCAGCAGTATAAGCAATAGTAGGGCATTTATGAGTAGTTGAGAATGATGAATAGGGGTATGACTAGACAGAAAATAGTAGAGATGACTAGTTTTTGGGGTTCAGTTCAAGTAGTAGGGGTGACTACATAAAGCCCTGTTGCAAAAAGTAGGGTAAGGATGAATAGATCTAATAGAATAAAGGGATGTATTAGGCTCATAAGGGTTATTACTGTTTTTCAGAAATGTGAGTGAGTTTAAGGGAAGTAGGTGAGAGTACTTGGGACTTCCAGGAGGAAGAGGAGAGATTAGGCTGGCTGGCTGACGGATACAGTTTTATTCTGGAATGGTGAACCCAGTGGGGAGGATCCTGCAGGCAGACGGCAGTTGGGGTACTATAGATGACTAAGTAGGATCCAGTCCATTGAGGTTGTAGAGTTTGAGGGGTCAGATTCTTAATAAGAACTGATCATCCAGCTAGGCTGTCTTCATACAGCTGGGAATCTGGAGTAGGCAAGAGAAGATTAGCAGCCTGGTGAATTTCCTGTCTAGCCTGCTGGGGGACTGGAAGATAGTTGCCTAGAGGGCTGGTGTCTAGGATGAGGTTGGGGCCAAGCAAGAAAGTGGGTCCATATAAAAGTTCAAATGGACTGTACCCTGTAGCATCTGAAGGACAGGCTCTAATTCTGAGAAGGGCAAGAGGTAAAAGTACTGTCCAGTCCTTTTTAGTTGGAGGCTGAGCTTGGTGAGGTATGTCTTTTTTTTTTTTTTTTTTTTTGAGGCGGAGTCTCGCTCTGTCACCCGGACTGGAGTGCAGTGGCCAGATCTCAGCTCACTGCAAGCTCCGCCTCCCGGGTTTACGCCATTCTCCTGCCTCAGCCTCCGGAGTAGCTGGGACTACAGGCGCCCTCCACCTCGCCCGGCTAGTTTTTGTATTTTTAGTAGAGACGGGGTCTCACCGTGTTAGCCAGGATGGTCTCGATCTCTTGACCTCATGATCCGCCCTTCTCGGCCTCCCAAAGTGCTGGGATTACAGGCTTGAGCCACCGCGCCCGGCCAAGGTGAGGTATGTCTTTAAAAGACCATTAGTCTGTTCTACCTTTCCTGAAGATTGAGGACGCTAAGGGATATAAAGGTTCCACTGAATACCAAGAGCCTGAGAAACTGCTTGGGTGATTTGACTAGTAAAGGCCAGTCCATTATCGGACTGTATAGAGGGGGGAAGGCTAAACCAAGGAATTACGCCTGACAGAAGGGAAGAAATGACCGTGGTGGCCTTCTCAGACCCTGTAGGAAAGGCCTCTACCCATCCAGTGAAAGTGTCTACCCAGACTAAGAGGTATTTTAGTTTCCTGACTCAGGGCATGTGAGCAAAGTCAATTTGCCAGTCCTGGACAGGGGCAAATGCCCGAGCTTGATGTGTAGGGAAGGGAGGGGTCCTGAACAATCCCTGAGAGGTAGTAGATGGAACACTGAGAATTGATTTCCCTGAGGATAGATTTCCACAATGGAAAGGAAATGAGAGATTCTAAGAGGCGGGCTAGCGGCTTGTAACCTCCATGGAAGAGGTTATGAAATGACTACAGAATAGAATGGGCCTGTGAGGCTGGAAGGAGATACTTTCCTTGGTCCAAGAACCATTTGCCTTGTGTGGGAAGAGACTGATAGGTAGAAGTTTCAGTGGGGATATAGGTGGGAGTGACTGACGAGAAAGAGAAAAACTGGCTGTGAGGGACAGAAGTTGGAATGCTAGCTGCATCTTTAGCAACGTTATCAGCATAGTCGTTGCCTAGAGCAATGGGATCTGATGCCTTTTTAATGGCCCATGCAGTGAATGACTCCAGCTTCCTTTGGAAGTAAAGCAGCCTCGAGAAGAGTTTTTATTAAAAAGGCATTAATGATGGAGGACCCTTGTGTAGTGAGGAAACCTCTTTCAACATATATAACAACATGGTGGTGCAGGATATGGAAGGCATATTTAGAGTCAGTATAAATATTGATGCATAGTCCCTTTGCAAGAGTGAGGGCCCAAGTTAACGCAATGAGTTCGGCTTGCTGAGAGTTAGTGGTGAGGGGCAGAGCGGTAGCCTCAATGATAGATGTAGAAGATACTATAGCATAGCCTGCCTTTGCTGGTGAGTGGCGATGACGCCTGGTGGAGCTGCATCAATAAGTCAAATGTGATCAGGGTGAGGAACAAGAAAGAAGGAAATATGGAGAAATGGGGTGAATGTCAGGTGGATCAGACAGATACAGTCATGGGGGTCAGGCATGGTATCCAGAATAATGTGGGAGGCCAGATTGAAGTCCAGGCCAGGAACAATGGTAATTGTGGGAGATTCAAAGAGTGAGTATAGCTGAAGGAGCCAGTGAGCAGAAAGTATATGTGTCGGGTGTGAGGAAGAAAATAGATTTTGGAAGTTATGAGAGCTGTAGAGAGTGAGTTGAGCATAGTTTGTGATTTTTGAGGGCCTCTAAAAATATTAGGGCTGTGGCAGCTGCTGCATGGAGACATAATGGCCAACCTAAAACAGGAAGGTCAAATTGTTTGGACAAAAAGGCTTCAGGGCGCAGTCCCGGTCATTGTGTAAGAATTCTGGCTGCACAGTCCTGCACTTTGGCTGTGTGTAATGAAAAGGGTTGGGATGAGTTAGGGAGAGCTAGTGTGGGAGCAGTCTCTAAAGTTGTCTTCAGGGAATGGAAAAAGGAGTGGGGAAAGGATTTAGGATCTATGGGGTCAGCTAGGTTTCCTTTTGTGAGTTTATATAATGATTTTGTTAGAATGGCAAAACCAGGTATCCATAGGCAAAAGTATCCAACCATGCCTAAGAAGGAAAGGAGTCATTGTTTTGTAGGGGTTGGGGTTTGAGAGATCAGTCAGACACGATTGGCGGTGAGAACACATGTGTTTTTACGAAGAATTACACCAAGGTAGGTAACAGATGGAGAAGAAATTTGAGCTTTGGAGGGAGTTACCTGATATCCTTTGGAGAATAAATGTTGAAGGAGCAGGAGGGCGTCTCATTGGGAAGATTCAAAGGAGGGGCTACAAAGTAGAAGGTCATCAATATATTGAATAAGGTGAGAAGCAGAGGGGTGGAAGGAAAGTAAATCATGAGAAAGAGCTTGGCTGAAGTAATGAGGGCTGTCCCTGAAGCCTTGCAGCAGCACAGTCCCGGTAAGCTGCTGGAACTGATGAGTGTCAGGGTCAATCCAGGTAAAAGCAAAGAGAGGCTGGGACGAGGGGTGCAGGGGAATAGTGAGAAAAGCATTTTTAAGATCAAGAGTGGAATAGTGAGTTATGGAGGAAGGTATTGAGGACAAAAGATATATGGGTTTGTCACTACAGGGTAGATAAGTAAAATAATTTGGTTGATAAGGTGCAGATCCTGAACTAACTTGTAAGACTTGTCCACTTTTTGGACAGGTAAAATGGGGAAATCGTAAGGAGACTTTATAGGCTTTAAAAGGCCATGCTGTAACAGGCCAGTGATAACAGGCTTTACTCCTTTTAAAGCATGCTGTGGGATGGGATATTTGTGTTGAGCAGGGTAAGGGTGATTAAGTTTTAATGGGATGATAAGGGTTGCATAATTGATCGCCAAGGAGGGAGTAGAGGTGTCCCATACCTGTGGATTAAGGTGAGGAGATACAAGCAGAGGATGCGAAGGAGGCTTTGAACTGGGGAAAAGGCAGCAATGAGGTGTGGCTATAGTCCAGGAATAGTCAGGGAAGCAGATAATTTAGTTAAGATGTCTTGACCTAATAAGGGAGCTGGGCAGATGGGGATAACTAAAAAGGAGTGCTTAAAAGAGTATCATCTAAGTTGGCACCAGAGTTGGGGAGTTTTAAGAGGTTTAGAAGCCTGGCCATCAATACTCACAACAGTTATGGAGGCGAGGGAAACAGGCCCTTGAAAAGAAGGTAATGTGGAGTGGGTAGCCTCCGTATTGATTAAGAAGGGGACAAAATTACCCTCCACTGTGAGAGTTACCCAAAGCTCGGCATCCATGATGGTCTAGGGAGCTTTCGAGGTGATTGGGCAGCGTCAATCTTCAGCCGCTGAGCCAAGAAGATCTGGAAAGGAGTCAGCCAGAGAGCCTTGGGCCAGAGTTCCAGGGGCTCTGGGACTGGCTGCCAGGTGAGTTGAACAGTCCAATTTCCAGTGGGGTCCCACACAGACTACTGGCATTCCTTGGCCCAGTAGCCAGATTTCTGGCACTTGTAGCAAGCTCCTGGGGGAGGAGGTTCTGGAGGAATCTCTGGCAGCTGCAGTTAAGGCATTTGGAGTTCTTGAGTGCTGCAGATGTGGCTGGGGTTTGTCTCACAGTGGAGGTAAGGAATTGCAAACTCAAAAATACATTGCTACTTGGCTGCCTTTACTCTACTATTGTACACCTTGAAGGCGAGGTTAATTAAGTCCTGTTGTGGGGTTTCAGGGCCAGGATTTAATTTTTGGAGCTTTATTTAATGTTGGGAGAGGACTGGGTAATAAAATGCATATTGAGAATAAGACGGCCTTCTGGCCCCTGCAGGCCTAGGGCAGTAAAGTGTCTAAGGGTTGTTGCCAAACAGGCCGTGGACTGGGCTGGGTTTTTATATTTGATGAAAAAGAGCCTAAATGCTAACTGATTTGGGAGAGGTCAGATAAAGTAAAAGGAGCATTAACCTTGACTATGCCTTTAACTCCAGTCACCTTTTTAAGAGGAAATTGCTGGGCAGGTGGGAGAGGGCTAGTGGCAGAACGAAAACTGTAAGCCGGACCAGGTGTGAGGAGGGGAGGTGATAAAAGGATTATAGGGTGGAGAAGTGGAGGCTGAGGATGAATTGGGACCTGGCTCCGCCTGGTGAGGAGCAGCCTGTGGAGGAGGGGAGAGGTCAGATGGGTCTGTAGAAAAGGAATGTTGGAAAGACTCAGCAACACTTGGGGTTGGGACTGAGGGGACAGGCAGGAGGGAAAGGAGCAAGATTTGGGATGAGTTGCGTTGGGAACAGAGACTAGGGAGGGACGGATGTGTAAAAGAATGCCTGGACCATAGACCGTTTGCCCATTTTACGACAAGAATTATCTAGATCTTGTAGGATGGAAAAATTGAAAGTGCCATTTTCTGGCTGCTTGGAACCACTGTCGAGTTTGTATTGGGGTCAAGTGGTGTTGCAGAAGAAAATAAGATGCTTAGATTTTAGATCAGGCAAGAGTTGAAGAGGTTTTAAGTTCTTGAGAACACAGGCTAAGGGAGAAGGAGGAATGGAGGGTGGAGGGTTGCCTATAGTGAAAGAGGCAAGTTTAAAGAGAAGGGTAGAGACACGGAGAAGGGGGTGGGGAACAGCACTGGGCTGCTATGTGGGTGAGCAGCCAAAGCAGGTGTCCCCGCAATTGACTTGCCACAAAGGGAGTGTGGGTGAATGACCAAGGCAGGCATCCCTGCAGTGATTGGACACCAATGGAATGTGTGTGAATAATCAAGCAGGCATCCCCACAGTGATTAAACCCCAAGGAAAGACTGTCTTCCTGAGTCCATGACCAGCACCAGAGTTTTGAGTCCATGAGTAAAATGTGTCTCCTTTGTCTCTACCAGAAAAGGAAAGGAACTGAAATTAAGAGAAGGGAGAGATTGAAGTGTGGCGCCAAGATTGAAAGGAGAAAGAGGTTGAGGGATAGTGAGAGATGTTGGAGAAGAGAATAAAGAAAGGCTGCTTACCCCATTTAAAATTGGTGAGATGTTCCTTGGGCTGGTTAGTCTGAGGACCAGAGGTCACAGGTGGACCTTTCTCATAGAGCAAAGAGCAGGAGGACAGGGGATTGATCTCCCAAGGGAGGTCCCCCAATCTGAGTCACAGCACCAAATTTCACGTGCGTCCTTGTGAAGAGACCATCAGACAGGCTTTGTGTGAGCAACAAGGCTGTTTATTTCACCTGGGTGCAGGCGGGAGTCCGAAAAGAGAGTCAGCAAAGGAGATAGGGATGGGGCCATTTTATAGGATTTGGGTAGGAGTGGAAAATTACATTCAAAGTTGTTCTCTGGCGGGTAGGTGCGGGGGACACAAGGTGCTCAGTCAGGGAGCTTTTGAGCCAGGATGAGCCAGGATAAGGAATTTCACAAGGTAATGTCATCAGTTAAGGCAGGAACAGGCCATTTTTCACTTCTTTTGATTCTTCACTTGCTTCAGGCCATCTGGACACACACGTGTAGATCACAGGGGATATGATGGCTTAACTTGGGCTCAGAGGCCTGACAATTTCACTGTACTTCATACCAAGTCATACTTGCTTTATGGTCAAGTTTATTTTAACATTTAAATAAAACTCAATAAACAAATACTAGAAAATCCATCTTCAAGTTCAAGTGTGTTCTTCCATGGAGTCTGGAAAATGTTTTAAATTTTGGAATGGGACAAAATAGGGAAAGCGAAGACCCAATTTCCAAAAATGTTTTATTTGGGGAAAATTTTAAATAAATCCTTGTCAGAAGCCTATATATATATATATATGTACACACAAATATATATAAATGTAAAATATGAAAAATGGACAATTAATCACAATAAGACATTTTTCCCAAAGAGATTTCACTGAGTTTTTGTTGTTGTTGTTGTTGTTGTTAGCTATAGTGTGGAAGTATGTAGATTTTACATTTAGAAGCTACAGTTATACTATATTTATGAATTTCCAAATTTGCCTTTTTTCCTACCTTCATCTCTGCCAAGTTAATAGTTAATATGCCTCATACAGGCTTAGCAAAAGCAATTATAACTGTTTTTTGAAACATATATTTTTAATGACCCAAAGGAGCATCATTCTAACCATCCTTTTTTTCCTTTCTGGCAGATGACATTTGATCCAGAAATCTTCTTCAATGTTTTACTGCCACCAATTATATTTCATGCAGGATATAGTCTAAAGAAGGTAAATATATAGTGATCATTTTCTTCTTTTATCATTAAGTAGAGAATTTTACCAGCACTAATGAGAAACTGTTATTTTTATGGGCTTCTCCATTTGCTCAGAGTATCATTATCTTAGATTTGTGATGCAGATTCAAACCTGACACGCTTAGAATTCTAGACTTCTTCTAAACCTACTCTGTTGAATATAGGCCATTAGCCACATGTAACTATTTAGCTCTTGAAATGCAACTCGTCTGAATCGAGATGTTCTTTAAGTGTAAAATACACACTGGATTTTAAAGACTTTTTATTTATTAAAAGAATGTAGATATTTCCATAATGTTTTATATTGATTTCATGTAGAAGTGTTAGTATTTTGGATAGATTGGATTAAACAAAACATTATCAAAACATATTTCATCTTTTAAAAATGTGTTAATGTAGCTACTAGAAAATTTAAAAATTTTTTATATATGTGGCTGGCATTATATTTCTATTGGACAGCATTATTCTGGATGATTGTAACCAAAGACTTTGGTTATTAATTAACGTTGGGTTTATCCTTTCAAGTGAAAACTCAAGAATACTGTTGATGCTCATAGAGAGGAAAGTCCAGTTTTGCAGTTTCTATGCACTTGTCCAACAATATTTGGGCACAGCCTGACTATGCACATTTTGTACATTAGTAATTCTCATAATAGTTTAAGTACTGGCATCCCCTGAGCCACAGAGTGAGGCTCCAGCCTACATGGTTTTTGAGATGCAGAGGTGATGTGACTGCTCTTGTGCTGCTCAGTTCCCACTCTAGGAGATTCCTGGGGCTTTCCTCCCCTTGACCAGTCATTTTCAGCAACCAGGCAGCTTGTTCACTACAGACCTGATTTTCTTGTGTATACTCCAGGCTCCCTCTTGCTGTCAGGTCTGGCTCCTCAGATCTCACTCAAAAACTTGGAATGGAGTTTTCCCTAAGCAAGCAGTTGAAAAAATGTAGAAGGCTGGATTTGTTCAGGTCATCCTTCCTCATTGCCAGTCCCAATACTAAGCATCATTTTGTGGCTCACTCGTTAAAATAAAGTGAGTTGCTGTAAGTTGGGGGATTTGTTTTGTTTTGTTTTGTTTTGGAGACACAGTCTCCCTCTTTTGCCCAGACACAATTATAGCTCAAATCAGCTTCGACCTCCTGTACTCAAATGATCTTCCTTCCTTCAGCCTCCCAAATTGCTGTAATTACAGGCATGAGCAGGCTGTTGTAGATTTTTAAAGTTTATTTTCATCACATTTAGAAGACATAAGAGAAGTCAGAGATCCAGTAAAATCAAAAGACAACTTAAAACTCTTAGAATAGTTTTTTTTGTTTGTTTGTTTTAATGCTAAAGGAGTTGCATTTACAATGAAACTTCATGAAAACTGTCTTCCATTATTGCCCCAATTCCAGCATAGACATTGTACAGTTCCTTCCTTCCCTCTCAGGTCCAGCCAGTTCTGGGAATTGCCTCTCTCATCCCTACCTACTCATCTTCCAGTGTTTTTTTTTTTTTTCTGTTTCTTGCCTTTTCCCCCCAGTCCTTTGCAATGAAAATCAGTTAAGTCCCTATTAGCACAATAAGGCCAGGAATGAGGCTCCAAAACCAAAACTTGCCTAAACAGTGAGGGATCTGTGAACTGCATACATTTATTTTATTTTCTATTGTACTAAGAAAAAATTCTGATGTACTCTATTAAGTATTTTTTTTTCTCCCTAGAGACACTTTTTTCAAAACTTAGGATCTATTTTAACATATGCCTTCTTGGGAACTGCCATCTCCTGCATCGTCATAGGGTAAGTGACATTCGGAGCTCAAGTTGGAGGTGTCTGTGGGGTCTGTGATCTGTGTGAGGGATCTAACACTTCTGGGATTCTTGCTGGCTGGGAAAAATTGTCTTTTTTTTTTTTTAGTATATCACATATTTGTACATTTTTTTCTGGCTTAATTCCGAGGCTTCTGACAAACTCAAGGCTTCAAATCAAAGCAAACTAGAAGATTGCTGGATTTTCTCTGTGAATTCTGGACTTCTGACTTAGGGAATGTGGATCACTCACCTTGAGTTATGTGAAGTGCATTGCATTCTTCTTTTAGTTTGAATAATGCCGATATGTTCACTGCATTCTTTTTTGTTTTCTATTGAGGGACCTTACCTGTATTTGGCAGGATTGCAAAAGTAACTATATGCCAAGGGTTTTCTTTCCAAAAGAAAGTTTACAAGACAGCAGTCTGAAACAGATGTGTGCAAATATCAACAGAGTTGCTTAATACTGGGATAACTTTTCAGTTAATACCTTGTAGAATGCAGACTCTTTTTCATTATATTTTCTTGATTATGCTACTGAGCCCTAAGTCACACTTTATACACTCTGGCTTGCAGCTCATCATAAAGCAAAATGTGGTCCCAAATGGTGAAGGCAATCCAGCCTCTGATAATCCCATCCAATACATTAAAGCTCCACTGCAGAAAAAAAAAAAATGTCCAGATACCATGACTGTGATGATGCAGATGTCTTCAATTTTCTGATACAGTCAACTCTATCCTTGATTTTTACTGTCTACGGCTGTTATAACCCAACACAAGAAACTGATGCTAAAAATACACATGGTTCGTGCCTCCACCCCTTCTCTTCTGGAGTTTCGAGTGTTTGTCAGTTGAAGACCAACCAGGTGTCAGGCGGTGTCTTTGCTTGTGCCTGTAAGCAGAGGGATTTTGTGTTGAATGCACTGCTAAATTTCTGTTGAGTGGAGACTAGAACAAGTCAGGCTATGTTATATAAATATATTCACAATGGTTTAAGACAGTGAGAAAATTAAAGATTTTAGCACCTGAAAAGGGAGGTTTGCAAGTATATAGATTAGGGAGCCCCATTAAGTCTGGACACAAGTGGTATTTAAACTGTGAGTGACCTGAGAGACACAGGGTACTTGATCCTTCTTAAAGCATGTTCTAGGAGGGCTTTTCTGTTCTGTGAGTAGGCAATAGCTAAATATTCACATTTCTAAACTTTGTAGGGGCCTAAGAGATCTATGTAACTACAACCTCTCATTCTGAAGATGAGACATCTTGAATAGTTAAATAATTGGCTCCATCTTACCATTTCTGAGAATCAGGGCGATGGTCAAGACAGAACTCAGAACTTCTGCTTCTGATCCAGCAGGTCTTCACTCTCTCTTCCTTTAGCAATTTCTCTTGAATTCCTATACATCCCTATACATTGTTTCTACACATTGAGAGAGGCTTCTGAGACATGTGGACTCACAACAAATGTTCCTTGGTTAATAGTAAAGATTTATTTTAGTGGTTCTATAATATGGAGTCTTGAAATTTATAATGTATTCAAATTCTAAACTCTTGGACAATGCTGCCAAATTGTAGAATAGTAAGTTTTTATTGTTACCTCATTTCTTTGGTACAACTGGTTTTAAGTATATTTAAGTGCATTTATTTATATTATATGCTTTCACTATCATGAAAAATCTAAATTCTTTCTTAGATCTTTCTATATCCTTTTTTTAAGAAAGCACCAATATATACTCTCTCTGTGTGTGTGTGTGTGTGTGTGTGTGTGTGTGTGTGTGTGGTATATAACTGCCTTTATCTAAAACATTTCAATTCAAGAGATCAAGTGATTTTCATTTACTGGGGTTGAGAACCTATTTTGATTTATTTTAAGACAAGATTTTAAATTGTTGGTTGTCCAACAACTTATAATGGAAAGTCATTTGAATAAAAGAGTAGTCCTAAGAAAAATTTTAGAACGGTGTTCTTAGTTCGAACTGGGTATAATCCGAGCAACAAAAATTTGTAGTTACTTTCTTATTGTGGGTCATTAAAGTAGAGAAGGGAAAGATAGCTTAAACATTTTAGAACCTCGTCTAGTGATGTAAGGGAAATCATTGAAATGTTTTAGCTTGAAGATGAAAAGTCAGATTCCTACTTTAGGAAGGTCATTTTGGTAGCTGTGTGAAGGAGAAATTTTAAAGTGGGTACCATTTAAGAGGTAATTTACATAGGCCAGGTTAGAAATGATAAGGTCCTGGACTCAGTTAGTGGCAGAAAAGGTAAATGTGGAGTCATTAGCTTGGTGAAATCTTGGGAGAATATGGCATCACCCAGGGCAAGTATGTGAAGCGAGAAGGAAAGAGATCTAGGGAACACCAGTATTTTGAAGAAAGAGAAGAGACACTCACAAGGCACCAAGGAGTATTGGACTCGAAAGAAAACCAACAGGGCATGTATTCTGGAAGTCAAAGGAAGAGGAAAAGGGAAGGTCCACAGAACCTAACACAAGAGAGGTCAAATGGGATAGGAATTGTGGTACCACTGGATTTGACCCCTAGGAGGTAATGGGTGACTTTACACTTGTCTTATGGGCAAAGATGAGGGAAGAGTATTGGCAAGTCCAATTGTTTTGGGATCCATATAATCAGAAACAAGAATTTACTTTTATGCTGCCAGTCTTGATATATAATTTCAGAACTTCTAAAGAAAAGGGCACATGCTTAAATTCAGATCAAACTGACACTTTCATAACTTGGTAACTTCCATTATATGAGATGTAATCAAACTGTAGAAAATGACTGGATATATTTTTCTTATAAATAAATGGTGATAAGAACAACAACAGTTTATGGAGTGCTTGATACATATCATGCCCTTTTAAAAAGTACTTTGTATGGATTACCCATTTAATCCTCAAAATAATCCTATTAAGTAAGTAGATACTATTTATTACCCTCATTTAACAGATGAAACAACTGAGGTTTAAAAAGAGTAACACAGTGATAAATAATAGAGCTGGGATTAGTAACTAAATCGTTTGGCTCCAGAGTCAAATTCTTAATGCCAAAACCTGCTTTACTTCTGTTTGTTGAATATTAGCACCAAAAAAAATGAAATTGTATAAATCAATCAATATTCATTCATCAACATACCACATTTCTTCATTATCCCAGTAGGAGTTCTCATAGACATGGGAGATTTTTATTTGGGAAGTCCATCCAAAAAGAATTCACATTTTTAAGGGATGGCCTGAGTTTATGCAGATATACTCAGACTTGCATGAAATGGGCAGGGGGAGGGATTCAGAAGTTAGATCAAACTCTTTGAGAATGATGTCATAGAGGAAGTGGATCCTGGGCAGACATTTAATGGAGAAGGATAAAGAAGTCAAATTTTCCATGCCATTAAGTGCATTAGTTCTGGTGGGTGCCGGGAACACTATGCAAGGTTCCAGGATGGAGAGTAGGTTTCATATAGCAGCACCAGAGATTGTGGGAATGAAAATGCTAGAGTCAGCTGACAAAAGGCCATGAAGTTCGGCATCCAAAATGTATGAGAATGTGAAGGCCATGGAGAGAGACTGTGGAACATGAATAAAACTCAACTAGTGGGCTGTGATCTTCTGTAGCTAAGCAATATTGGTTTTAGCTGGACTCAGATACTTTACAGGAATGGAGATCATTGGGTTTATTTGCATGAACGAGTTCTTTAAGTTTTATTAATTTCATTTCATTTCAGAAATTAGATGTAAACTATTTTTCATATTGCATGGGAAAGTTTAACAATATTCTTTCTGGCAAAAAAGTTGAATAAACCTTTTTTTTTCAATGATGGATTGCTCTGAAAGAATTCACCTACCTTTTCTAGTACCCTCTCCCACTTTATCACTTGAGAAGTAGTATCTTACATCCATCTCCTCCTAAAAAGAAAAGTCCATGTGTTTGAAATACTTTTGTATTCATGTCCTCCATCTTGGGGGACTATTATTTGATCTTTGACTCTATGTCTCCACCCTATACACCCTGTCAATATATCACAATGACAACCTAGCTGAAGCTCACTGTCAGCACATACATTTCATTCTAAGAACTCATTAGTATCTATGAAATTATTCTTTTTAAGAGCAACAAAATTTATATTCTCTTAGTTTCTCTGTTAACGAGGAATTAATACAAATTCCACAGTTTCAAAACTATTTGAAGAAAGGGACATTAATCTAAATGATCAGGAATGGAAAATTAATTTTAAGAATACTTCATTTAAAAAATTTCTTTCCATGTGCCAGACACTGACTTATGCTTTTTACATGTATTATCTCATTTTATCTTATACTACCCCTATGAGGTAAATACTGTTATTATCATCATTTTACATATGAAGATGCTGCAGTTGAGACTTGTCCAAGATTATACAGTAAGTGGTAGTAAATTCAGAGCCAGTCTGACTCTAGAACACATGCTCTTAGAATCTCCTTGTCCTTCTCCTCCTTCTAAAATGATATTTCATGTGTCCTGCAGTATTTCATGAAATGGGCAGTATATATCAGTAATTATACCTGTCTGAAAAACCAAGACCTCAATAATTTCAGATTCTTACCTTTATCATTATGGCTAGAAATTATGAAAAATCTAAATATTTCAGAATTGTCTGTGAATATAATTGTAAACAGGAAATCAAACCTGTCTTTTCTTACTGAAGGTGGTTGGAGGGATGGTATGAATCCATTTTACTTGCTTAATGTATTAGCCCATTCTCATGCTGCAGTGAAGAAATACCTGAGACTGGGTAATTTGTAAAGAAAAGAGGTTTAATTGACTCACAGTTCCACATGGCTGGGGAGGCCTCAGGAAACTCACAATCATGGCAGAAAGCACCTCTTCACAGGGCGGCAAGAGAGAGAATGAGAGAAAAGCAGGGAAGAGCCCCTTATGAAACCACTAGATCTCATGAGAACTCACTCACTATCATGAGAATAGCATGGGGTACCACCCCCATGATCTAATCACCCTCCACAAAGTCCCTCCCCCAACATTTGGGGATTATAATTCAGATTACTATTCAACATGAGATTTTGGGTAGGGACACAGCCAAACCATATCAGCTAGAATGCTGGACTCGGTAACTCACTCAGGAAAATATGGATTTATAAATATTATGAGGTTGTTTACATTATTCATATACACATTCTTGAGAAGTATTGATTTCTTATTGGGCTTCTTGAATATACACACCATAGGACTGTACCTGGCACCTCTCCCAATCTGTCTATGAGGCATAGGAGTGAGGGGGCTGTGTGGATGCTCTCCCTTTGCCCTCTTGTGTGCCATTGTGCCTGCTCAACTGGGGACCTTGAGACCTAAGTGCCCTTGGAACAGGTTCTGGAACCTGTTCTTAACTAGAATAGATATGGTGAGTCTCCGTAGCCCGGAAATGCTGACTTCTAAACCTGGATGACAGGACACGTTTACTGGTCTAGAACCCAAACCTGAGGATGTGTCCTTCATAGATGGAGGCCAATCTGTACCTCAGTGCTTTCCTTAAGCTCTAACCCTGGAAAGAGAATGATTTAGAGCAGGGTTTCTAACCCAGGGAAGAGAGACCCTGAAATGGTACATAGAAGGATTTCAGGGAAGCAGAGAATTTTTCATGGGAGACAGTCTGCATTGATTCCACCATTTGATCAGATTCTCTAGGATGCTACAATCCACAAAAGCACAGAACTAGTATGTTTTTCAAGAGCCTGGGCAAAGAGAAAGTCAGGACAGCGAGAATTTTACATATCTTCTTGTTTAGCTAGAACTAAAGGCTTCTCTAGGATGTACTCAGGGTGGCTATAAAGTATGGAGATAGGCATGCTATGATTTTGCCATGTACTGTGAGGTAATAACAATAAACTACTTATTATGTACCTATCTGTGTTTCCAGACTTGGTGGCCATCCTGTATATATACCTAATAGTGGATGTGCTGAGTTTTAGGGTCAAGAAATAAATTTATTTTTTTAAATATGCCAAATTGCTTTCCAAAGTACTGGTATCAATTTTCCCTCTTAATTTTTGCCAATCTAGAAAGTATGAAATCACATTTTGTTATATATTCTTTTGTATTTCCTTGATTGTTAATAAAGTTGTTTACATTTTTGCATGATACCTTTTCAAGCTTTTTGTCCATTTTTCTATTGAGTTTTTTGTCATCTTTTCATTAATTTGTCAGAGTTCTTTATATGTTCTTCATAACAATCTATACCCATTTATTTTGCGAATATTTTTTCTTAGTTTGTCTCTTATACTTCATACATGCTTATACATGCTTATACATGTATGAAGTATGCATCATCAGAGATGATGTCTTTTTTTTTTTTTTTTTTTTGACGGAGTCTCACTCTGTCGCCCAGGCTGGAGTGCAATGGCGTGATCTCAGCTCACTGCAACCTCCATCTCCCAGGTTCAAGCAATTCTTCTGCCTCAGCTTCCCAAGTAGCTGGGACTTACAGGCATGCACCACCACACTCAGCTAATTTTGTACTTTTAGTAGACGCAGGGTTTCACCTTTTTGGCCAGGCTGGTCTCGAACTCCTGACCTCAGGTGATCCACCCACCTCGGCCTCCTAAAGTTCTGGGATTACAGGCATGAGCCACCGCACCTGGTCCATACATGATGTCTTCTAGTGAACAGAAGTTCTTGATTTTAATGTAGTCAAATTTATAAATACTTTCCTGTGTGGTTGGAATTTTTGTATTTTGTTAATAAGTGCCCCCCACCTCAAAGTCAGAAAGATATTCTCTTCTAAAGTGTTTTAAAGTTGTGCCCTTTACAGTGAATTCATTTCCTGGAACTGATTTTTGTATACGACACAAAGTTAACATCCAATTAATTATTTTTCCTCCAATGGATAACTAATTACACTAATACCACTTATTGTCTAGACGTGCCTTTTCTCAGGATCTACAACACCTCTTCTATAATATATTGTGGTATCTGTTTCTAGACTTTTAATTGTATTTTATTGATTTGTAATCTATCCCTGCACCAATACCATACTTTCAATTATTTTAACTTCATAATAAGTCTGTATGTCTTATAGGATCAGACAGAGGGGATCTTCTTCTTCAGGAGTACCTTGTCTGTTATTACTGTAGTTCTTTACTGTTTCATATAAATTTACTCCAATGTATATATTTATGAGTATATATATATTTACATTTATAAATATATTCTTGTATAATTCATGTATATTTGTATACCTTATAACTCTATTTCTAAGTATTTTTCTTAGGGACCCACTTACATATGAACACAAGGAGACATGTATAAGGATATTTGTAGCAACACTATTCGCAATAGCAAAAACTGGGAAACACTCAGATTCTATTAACAGAATAGGTAGATAAATTGACATAATATTACACAACAGTGAAAAACAGTGAAATAAAGTCTTCTATGATGACATGGATACATTTTAAAAACAATGTAAAATAAACAAATCAAGTCCTGTAATATCATATATGATATGGTATCTTTTCAAAATGTTCACAGATGACCAAGATTAAACCATTCTGTTTAAGCATGCAAGCATGTATGGAGGTGTGAAGGTATATATGCATGTATGTAGTAAGTAAGGGAATTAAAACAAAATTCAGAAGTATGATTATTTCTGAGGGAGAGGCAAAAGGATGGAATGAAAAGAAACAAATGAAGGTAAGTGATTGGTAATGTTCTGGCTTGTGGGTTGGGGTGTGTTTCTAAGTATTCAAAATATTATTACAACTTATAGCTGTATATCTTCTATATATTCTCTTGCATGTATCCATTATATTAAAAAGAAAATAAGAGAGACAATGAGTGAAAGGAGCTATTTAGTAGATTTATAAAACTCTGATTATGTTGCTTACTTCCATTTCTGGGAAACTCTGATTCTTCTGTTGTTTTTGTCTGTGTGTTTTAATAAGAACAACTCGGGTTGGCAGGCAGCAGCAGAGAGGAAAAAGTGCCAAGAGTGATGTCGCCAGTATTCCCGGTCAGTTCTAATCAGCTGCAGAGCTGCTGTATTTTCATTCTCTTTTCCTAGCTGTCTTCATCTTCTTCTTGTTTCTCCCCTCTCCCTTCCCTTCTCTCTGAACCATGTCTTCTTCACTGCCCCTGGAGCCTACGTCTGGGTTGCTGCTCTCTGTGATTCCGTTTTCAGCCAGCTGCAAAACAGCGGAGCTTAGGGAGGCTGTGTTGACTTAGGCTGGAAGGCCCCATGCTTCCTCTGTGCATTCATTTACTCTCTGGATTCTGAATGGGCACAGTAATAGCTGCCACTGGTGTCAAAGGGAAAAATAAATATACTGCTGCCCTGACAGAGCCAAATAAGACAAAATATCTCTAATCTGTCAAATACAACCCAAGCTGCATAGCAGTGTGGTTTCTTATACGCATATCACAGCATGCATGGGCTGCATTTCTGGCAGCAGAGAGGAGAGTGACGTTTTCAGAAAAAGAAACAAAAGGTAGAATGGAGAGGACTGTGGAGATCATCAGAGATGTAGTTTAGAGGTGAAAGAGGTGAAGCCGTCAGAGCTGTGTGAGCCCGTGCATCATTCACCAATCCAGCCGCCTATCACAACCTTGGAGATGTTGCAATAAGAATAACAGTACAGGGGAGAGAAAAATGAAGCAAGTCCTGAGGGAATAAAAAAGAGGAACAAATACTAACTCCAAATTAGGAAATGTTGAAAAATGATATGTAAGATTGTTGTGGTAAAAAAGAAAAATGCCTAATAACATAAGAAAAATGTGTAAGAATAATTGATGAAGACTCTATTCTGAAGGAGAATTTATCTGAGAAGTCTTATTATTAAACAACCTATCCTAAGGATTCCAAACATAAGATTCCTTTTAAATGAAATATTCAAGTCTTGGAATTACTCGGCTCACCTTTATTCTTCAATACCGTCAGACATAGTCATTTTCTTTTCTTGATTTGACCAAAATCTGATGGACTTTGTTCCAACCAAGTTACAGTAAATGTGACTCTGCTTCTACACACACATGATCACACACATCAATTCCATTCAGATAAAAGGTAAAAACAAAATCAGGGGAGTATATCAGTTATCTATTTCTACGTCACAACTACCCCCAAAACTTAATGGGCTTAAGACGACAATTGTTTTATTAGCTCACAATTCTGTGGCTCAACAATTTAGGTTGGGCTCAGCTGGGCAGTTCTGTGGTTCTCATTTGAGGTCACCCATGTGACCACAGTCATCCAGTTCCTTGACTGGGATGGATGGTCTAAGATGGGCCCACTCACCTATCTGGTGATTGGTTCTGACTGTTGGCTGATTGTTCTGGGGGGCACAGGTGGGATTGCTCATCTTTAATCCATGTAGCTTCTCATTCCCCAGTGGCTTCTTCATATGGTGCTCACACGTCAGCATTCCAAGAGAGTGGGGACAGAAATGCAAGGCCTCTTGAGGTCCAGTCTCAGAAGCTAGACAACATTGCTCTCACTACCTTGTATTGGTCAAGTTATCACAAGGGCAGCTGAGGTTCAATACATCGGGAAATAGGCTCCACCTCTTGCTGGGAAGTGTAATAATGTCACATTGCAAAAGGGTAGGCATACAGGGAGGAGAAGGATGACCATAGCTGTCTTAATTCAGGCTGCTATAACAAACTACCATAGACTGGTGTCTTACAAACAATAAATATTTATTTCTCACAGCTCTGGAGTCTAGAAGCCTTAGATCAGAGTGCTGGTATGGTAAGGTTCTGGTGAGGGCCCTTTTCACAATTGCAGATGAACAACTTCTGGCGTATCTTCGCATGGTGGAAAGATGATCAGAGAGTTCTCTGGCATCCTTTTTATAAGGGCACTAATCTCATTCATGAGGGCTTATAACCTAATTACTTCCCAAAGGCCCTACCTCCTAATAAAATCAGCTTGGGTGTTAGGATTTCAGTATAATAACTTTGGAGTGACACAAGCATTTATTCCATCACAGTTGCCATCTTTGCAAATAATCTACCATAAGAAGGGACTATAAAATATCTTCAGAGATATCAAGGTAAGAGATTGCATGATTCACGCCTGTAATCCCAGTACTTCGTGAGGCTGAGGCAGGTGGATCACTTGAG
Source organism: Colobus angolensis palliatus (assembly GCF_000951035.1). Taxonomy (NCBI): domain Eukaryota; kingdom Metazoa; phylum Chordata; class Mammalia; order Primates; family Cercopithecidae; genus Colobus; species Colobus angolensis. The sequence continues at coordinate 2,908,958 of NW_012118043.1, forward strand.
CCCAGGAGTTAGAGATCAGCCAGGGCAACATGGTAAAACCCCCCTTCTTAAAAAAAATAATAAATTAATTAAAAATTTGTAAGAAAAAAAAGAAAATAGGACTTGAAACCTGATGTGATACCTATGGCTACAAAAATGAAACATGCCAGAGTATCAAGTTGACCATAAAAGGGCTAATTCACTGGCCTCTTCCATTAGACATCCTGACATTCCAGAACAAGTATACAGTGAATTCCTCCCCTTTTGACTTAAGTGGTATATTTAGCACTATTTTATAATGTTCTTTGTTTGAGTATAAAATTTGTGTGAGAAAACACATAAACCTAAAAGAAAGGGAGATAGCATGACTCACTAAGTTTTTATGGTACCAAAGCAAAGGGTATTCACGGAAACTTGACCTCAGATCAGCTGGAATGGGGAATTACGGGAAGGTTTTATTTAAGTTGATCACTTCAGTTGATCTTTTCACCACCAGTGATGCAGAGAATGTGGAGGTGTGGCCATATTAGCTGTAATTGCAGCAACATCACTGCTGAAGGAATCTCTTCTGTGGCTGCATTTTTCTTATCAATGGCAATTGTGTGAACTCTGGTTTGCATCTATGTGTGTCTGGCTGGTGCTGGTGCTTTGGGAAAGGATGGAGCTTTGGGGATGGTGAAAGCTTAATATTGGCATCTTATTTACTTTTCTTAACCAGTTGAAGAGAGGTAAGTTTAAGGAGCTATGCCACATGGCCTTTATTACACCTTTCCTGGGCCTTGGAGAGTAACTTAAAAATGAAAATTCATGAATCTTTCAGCAAACTATAAACTACAATATTACCCAAACTGTCAAACATAATCGTTTGCTCCTCTCTATTCTCTTTTCCTTTCCACCTCCAGAGGTAAATCTTATTCTGAATTTTGTTACATTTTTTTTGGATGTGGTTTAGAGCTTTATGAATATAGTGTTATATTCTGTGTTGCTAAGCCATTTTCATTTTTCTCCACTTAGGATTTTTATAAGATTCATCCATGTTATAGTTTTAGCTGTAGTTCATCCACTTTAGGTTGATAATATACAAATATGTGAATATTCCATACTTTACCTCTTGTCCTATTGATCAAGAGATAAGTCAATAAGTGCTGTGCCAGGATAGGACTGCGAGACCACACTTAGGGTCTGGGGAAATGACTCCTCATCTGAGACCTTACGTTTATTTCAAAAAGAGGGAACCAGGCAAAGATACGGGAGAAGGTATCCAGGCAGAGGGAAGGCATGTGGGAGGGCAGCAGCAAGGTAGAGCCTCAGTGTTGCCTGTTGTTCAAGGAGACCAGAGTATGGGTAGGAGGGAGTAAGAGATAAAGATGGAGTGGAGGGCGGTGACAGCTCAGTACTTAAGACCTGTGTTCTGCAGTTTTGACTTTCAAAAGCACGTATCTTCTGTTTAGCATCCTATAGCCTGCATCCTACTCTGTAGGTTGTAGGATGCTAAACAGAGGATACACAGTTTTAACAGTTGTTCTGACCAGACAATGAAAATGGATATAAGGTAACCAAGGCAGGAAGCAATATAACAGTTAGGAGGTTATGAAAGTTTGAACCTGGATGCTACTTGGTTGGATCTGCGAGCTGTTTGAATGATGGAACTGACAGAATGTGACTTTGGATCAGATTTAGAGCAATTAAAGCCATCATGGGCAACTATCAAATTTCTGGCTTCAGCCATAAGTTCATTCTGGCTTTGATTGTCAAATATATCACAATTTGGGCCTCACGTACTATTTCTTTCCATCCTTTTGTATGTTCCCTACTAGGTTTAGCCTCTTAGTTATCATTTCTTTGCTTTTAATCAATAACTTTTGTCAAATAAATCGACGAATTCATAAAAAGATTTGTAAAATACATGTCCTTTCACTGACAAAGAGATAGTAGAAATAACAAAAGTGACAACAAGAGCTAGCTCTTTAGGTGCATTTTTTGGGGGTGCTTGGCCTTAAACTGACCATTCAGCATTCATTATCTCACTTAATCTTCACAATAAACAGTAGAGATAGGTAATTCTTATTGTGCCCTTTTTGTAAGTGAGAAAGCTGAGGCTCAAACTGCTTAGGCAACTTTTCCAGAGTGTGACTGACTCCAGAGCTTGTAAGCTAAACTTACTCTTGCAATTTAAATTGCGCCCTCGGACCAGCAGCATCAGTGGCACCAGGAGCAGGTCAGAAATGTGGTTTCAAGCCTCACCCCAGAGTTCCTGAATCTTTATCTGCATATTAGCAAGAGCCTTAGGTAATTCCTAGGCACACTAAAATTTGCTATCCTGCACTCCCAACCTAGTAGAGAGATTTAATACCTTACTTAGGATTTAGTACAGACAGACTATAGGAATGAAGATAATTTTAACCAGCATTTAATCCATATTATCCAGGCATCAATGAAACTAAACCAAATCAATTAATTGTATAATTCATATCCACAAGATTTATATGGCTGTGTCTGTATACATATCTGGGTCAAATGTTGTAAGTGAATCATATAGAAGATAATTGGTAGAATACTGTTAGGTACTTAGAACCATCACAGTGAGAAATGTCCAGTGTTCTGGTCTAAGGATTTTGGCGCTTCCAGTATGGTAGGTGTTCAGCCTGATTTAGCAATTATACTCTAATGTCATTAAAATGAAATGGCACCAATTAAAAGGAATAGAAGTCAATCTTAACTACAGCTCTGCGATGCTTTATTGCTCTATTTCACCCATACTTACTAATTCCCACTGCATGAGAGGTAGCTGTAAAGAAAGTTTCCAAAAGGCAAGCTACATTATCAACAGAGTCATGAACATGAATGATGACATCATTGCCTTAGCATTGATGAATAATTGTAATCTTGAAGGTCATTGCTGCTAGATTATATAGGTTCCTACAATCTTTATTTTCATCTAATTCTTGACTATTTGCCCTGGGGTTACATGTGTTTGCTCTAAAAATGTAAGCATGATTTCAACACCTATATGAATTTGTTCTCATTTTCCTGGATTTTTCTTGGAACCTCTGTTACAGTGATTTGTGAAGTAGCTTACTCAATCTTTTCTTCAGCTTGTCATGGATACTATATTACCTCCTCAAATAAGTTCTGCAACGTATGAGAAATATTGACTACAATGGTAACAATTGCCTGCATTTATTGAGCATTTACTTTGTGCCAGCCACTACTGTGCCCTTTATATGCATTGAATTCATTTACTCCCCTAACTCCTCATTTGAAGATTTTTCTCATCAAGAGAATAGGTATTTATTTCTATAATAAAAATTTCCCCAATTTACTTTTATTGAAACAATTTCCCAATTTTTCGTTAGAATATTAAAGAGGTTAGCAAGGTATTTTATAGGTATTTTTATTACTAGAATAGACTCTTACAGAATATTTTGTTAATTTACATTAAAAACTTAGCATTCTTAAGCAAGAGTGTCCACACAGAATATACAATGCAAATAGTGAACCCTAATGTAAACTATGGCCTTTAATTAGTAATAATGTACCAATATTGGCTTATAAATTGTAACACATGTACCACACTAATTAATGCAAGATGTTAATAATAGAGGAAATGGGGTGAGAGAGTATATGGGGACATGTTTTCAATACTTTCTTCTTAATTTCATACATAGGGATGTATTTTGAGTACTTTCTGCTTAATTTTTCTGTAAGGCTAAAACAACTAAAAAATATAAAGTATGTTAATTTTAAAAAGAATATATTATAAATTTTATACACAATGTCTTTCTTTGACAGCAAATAGTATATACCAGATATTTCCTATGACCCTATTGCTCCAACACTGGATGAAAATGGAAGATTCTCAGCCCCTCTGTGAATCTAGGACTCTGTCCACTTGGCCAGTTTTCATGGCAGCACCTTGGTTAACTAGTCATCCCCAACACTGTAGAAGGCAGACACTAGACAGCCATTGAGAAACTTACCCTCTGATTAGCATCATATGGTGGCTCCCTTTCAAATCCCTTAGAATATGTGTTATGAGGACAATGCTTTCTTAACTGCCCATGTTTAGCCTTATATCTTCCATTTTGCAGAATGGATATTAGCCCTCTTGAGGTTTGTTTTTCCTCTTTCAATGTCCAAACTACACTATAAACACAGCTATGATTGGATGAAAACTTTTCATGAGTGATCCTTTTGTATCATCAAATCCCCAATTGACTGCAATTCATAATTCTATTTCTGAAGCTAATTTTCTCCATCGTTATGATCATAATATCTTCATTATATTTTTTGCTTGCATGTAATGTGCCATTGTCTTCTTCCCTCCAAATACTAACAATCATGTCATCACCTGTTACTAATTGGTTCTATCTGGTCTTACATGCTGTTCGTTTCAGGTTTGCCTATGTGTCTAGTTTTTCCTATTGATTTTTTAGGCTCTTCTCTATCCAGGCAAATCTATGTCTTCCAACATATGTAGATAAATTGCTTACATGATTGTGAAGGTGTTACTCTTAATTTGCAGCAAAAAGATATCTATTCTAGGTTACAAATTTAAGGCCTCCACAGAAATCAATAACCTGATTATTTTACAGGTTATCCACTGAGCACCACAGGGCTAAATACGATTGCAGCCTTATCCCAGCACAGAGAAATAGAGAGTGTAGAAAAAGTCAATATTACCTCTAAGAGTACAAAGTAAATGGAGATTCATTTGCAAGAATGTAAGTGTTTATTGTGGTTAGCACATGCTTTAGGAAATAATTTCACTTCAAGACCTTATTGCATACATAGGAAGTCTACTCTAATGTTAGAAATATGGGCAAAATATATCTTTGCCCTCTTCACAATGTGTTCTCACATAGCTCACCATATTTGCATTTTACAACTATGTGAGATAGGCAGGGGCAGGAATTATCATACTTTATGCATTTTAAAACTGAGGATTAGGCTGAGTGTGGTGGCTCACACTTGTAATCCCAGCACTTTGGGAGGCCAAAGCGGACGGATCACCTGAGGTCAGGAGTTCGAGAGCAGCCAACATGCTCTTCGAGAGTAGAGCAGGGTGAATCCCTGACTCTACTAAAAATACAAAAATACAAAAATTGGCTGGGCATGGTGGTGCATGCCTGTAATCCCAGCTACTCCAGAGGCTGAGGCAGGAGGATTGCTTGAACCCGGGAGGAGGAGATTGCAGTGAGCCGAGATTGTGCCACTTCACACCAGCCTGGGCAACAGGGCGAAACTCCATCTCAAAAAACAAAACAAAACAAACTGAGAATTAAAGAAGTTAAATTACTTTTTCAAATACTATTAGTTAATGTTTGTCAAATGGAAAAGAATATCATTTATTCTAATTCTTAGATCTCTACAAATGCTTTTCATACTAGGTTAAGAGGCCTACCCTCCCTTGAAGCTGACTGTCCTATTAATCACTCAAAACAGCAGTAAAGTTTGAGACGTATGACAGATGTGATAAATAATGACAGTATAATATATGAGTTTTTAAACATAGATTATTTCAATTGCCCATTAATGCAGCTGGGATAGAAAGCTTCCCTATAAGACATCCCTGAGCAAGATCCAGAAATTATTATAAATCCAGTGAAATTGTTTAGGACACTAGAGGTATAACTTCATGTCATGGAAAGAATCTAACATTGGTAATAGCACTCTGTTCACAGAAGTTTGGAGAATTGAATGTGGGTAATCTCTAGAGAAAATTACATACACAGAGCATGCAAGTCGACCAGCATTAACTCACTCAGTTGCAGCCCAAATTATACTCTTCAGGAGCTGGGTCTCTGATCTTTTCTTAGACTCAACTGATCTATTACTTCCATTGATGTGCAGTTTAGCTTGGTTACTTCCAGTGAATAACCTTTTGTAAGGAAATTGGTTTTCCTGTTGGAAGAAAAGGTACATAAATCTCCCCAAAGGTTTTTCTCTTTTTCCTTCTAAATTTAACTAGTTTTCCATATATCTGATTAGGAAAATACAGCTACTTATAAAGATATTTTCTTACATGGTTTCCAGATGACTTCTAACCCTCCTTTTTTTCCTTCCTCCTTGCCTTCTAGTTGTATGAGATTACAAGAGATGTACTTAGGCATTGATACACAGTTCTGAAAACCATCTTTGCTTTCATTCCCCCTGTATTAAAGATTTCCACTATTTGCCATAGTGAAATTGCTGTGAGATATTTGTTTTAAAATTCCGAAAAATAAATGGGACTTCAGTTAAACTTTGAGTAGTTAATAGCTATTCAGATAGTCGAAACATATTTTGAGTAGTGTTAATACACTTCAGACAATTTAGTTGGGAGCATACATCAAAGTTTTGTTACAAGCCTGTGACAAGAAGGGAAAAAGGCCATTAGTACAATCTTACTGATAGTGTTGTCTGTAGACCAGTGCTCGTCTGTGAGCTCGGTGCTCCCAGGTTGGGAGGAATAAGTACAAAACCTGAGAATAATCATTTAAAAACATTCACAGTGATTGAAATCATTCTGTGTCTGTTAAATTTAATAATAAAAGATTTGCATTTATATCTTGTAATGTAAAAATGCCATTGATTCAGCATCTCTCTTTTTTTTTTTCTTTTTTGCATTTTATAAAAGCATCAGTGATGGGCTGGGCACGGGGCTCATGCCTGTAATCCCAGCAGTTTGGGAGACCAAAGCAGGAAGATCACAAGGTCAGAATTTCGAGACTAGCCTGACCAACATGGTGAAACCCCATCTCTACTAAAAATACAAAAAATAGCTGGGTGTGGTGGCAGGTACCTGTAATCCCAGGTACTCAGGAGGCTAAGGCAGGAGAATTGCTTGAACCCGGGAAGCTGAGGTTGCAGTGAACGGAGATCACACCACTGCACTCCAGCCTGGGTGACAGAGCGAGACTCTGTCTCAAAAAACAAAGTATCAGTGACAATAGTTTGGAAATAATGATACTAATTAATGAATTAATTAATGCCCTTTCACCAGAGAGAGTTTGAGAAACAGTGCTGAGGGAGGCCAATTCAAAGATTTCCTCATGGTAGGTGCATTTCATTTAGAAAAAGAGAGGAATTAGAAAATCATTTTTAGTTTATGGCTTTAAAAAGTTTAAAGTTCATTAGATAGATCACTAGGTACATAAATAGTTCACTAGGTAAATAGTTTCTCAGAACAAATCTTCATTCTGTGCAAGTTAATCAGAAAATTACTTAAACATTTTTAAGTGATGGCATTTTTCCTCTAGAAGGGAGTTTTTCATAAAAAAAAGAGTCTGACTCAGATAAACTTTGATCAAAATTTTATTTTACTGGAGTCAGGGAGAAGAGAGAGTTTGATACTTAGAATTTGGGTTACCTCCATTCCTTCCTATCTTAAACTTTCTATGTGGACTAAGTTTGTTTGAGGCAGCTGATCTTCGAGTAACTCTGATTGTCCAGTTTTAAATAAAAATGGCTATTTTTAGGAAGAGCCCAGTAAAACGGGGTTTCATTCATAATCTCTGTGATGGGTACTTCAACACCAGGCTGGTATTTCTGAGAGACAATGGGGTCAGAGAAGAGGCCACAAAATGCCCTTTAGTGACTCTATTTGTTCTCCCTAAGACCCAAATTAACATATCTTTCATCAGATAGATATTCAGCTCCCAAATGTAAATTAGTTGCCTCCACAAATATAATTTTTATATTGAGAATATATTATACCATTCCCCTAATTGAATTCACGAAATTCTTGTGATAGGAAGTGTTCACAATTTACAATCTTTTTAAAATAAATATATATAGGAATACATTCTCCTCCATCAAAGCAATATTCCAACCATGATTATATGTGAAATACATTCATGTGTCAAAGGGGAAATAAAATATTGCTTTAGAACATTATTTATGGTAGAAAAGAATTCTGTTCTAGTAAAATAACCTGCCTTTATAGAGTTTCCTTGATTTTTAAGTTAATACCTAATTATATTTGAGTCTTTTTCATTTTGTTAAATTTCAGTTTTAGTCATTTTCTCCAATTAGACAATTTATAAAATCCTTCTCTATACAGTTATAAAAATAGCTTTTATTTTGAATGGCATATTGCCTACTCTCTCACTTTCAAAAAAGGGGGAAAGAATATCACAAATTATATTTCTTAGAATGAAAGAGCTGATTTTATAGTGCATTAGTTTGTTTTCATAACCTGCTTCACTGTTTAGATTTAATATTTTCTCACTAGTCTATAACTCCACTGTATCAGTCCATGAAATCACTATCAAGAACATCACAGTCCTAGGGTAAATGCCCTTAACAAGGTCTGCTTTGAACAGATGAAGGAAAAATTCTATCATCGACCCAAAGATTGAGAGTGCTGTTAATAGTGACCTTTCTATCTATTCCTTTGTAAGAGTAGGAATAGTACACAGTTTCTTATTATATGTATTAAAATCTTGCCAGACTGCCAATATTTTAAATAAACACATATTTGGAGAAAGCAGAAAACAATCATAAATTAGGCCAGAAAATTGTGGTATTTTACATATAAAGAATATACTTTTAAATTTTGAGGGTGACATGTTTTATTTAGAACATGATAAAGAACACGTACGTTTCTTCAGTGTCCCAAGGATTTGCATATAAGCCAGATTCATAGCACAAAACCAATTGATAAAATTATCCCAGTGCTTTTTAACCGCTAACACCCACGCAGAGTTGAAGCTAGATTTTAACGGTTCTTAAAGGCACCACAGTGTGTTATTGTAAGTTTAAATTTCAAGATTGTTTCAAAAGTTAACAATCTCTTTGCCTACTGAAAAGAAAAGTTGGAACTTTAAAAAAAGGTCTGTTCCAATAAGCAGATGTGAAAAGCCATTTTGGTAAAATTATTTGCGGATTTCAGAGTCAAGCACACCCTAAACATGTGAAGAATGAAGTGTGGATTATATTAAAATGGATGTTAAACAGGAGGGGGCAACTATCACCACCTAGGAAGCTAAAGTTCGTTCCAAAATCAACAGAATGAAACCGTTACACCCGGTAAATGGTGAACGGTACACCAGCTGCAGCCCAGCAGCCATTGGCTTTTATATTGCGCCCTCTGGTGGGAAAATTTATAAATCACAATTTTAACAGTTAAACTGACTCAGTAAGACTGTCGTTTCTCATGTCAGGGCTTTATGGCTTTGTGTATAATCAAACTTCAATCTAAGGGAAAGTACATGACAACTTTTCCAGACAGAGTTGACTTAGGTATTAACTAATGCAACCTCTTAATTTTTCCTGGAGATAATAAATGAGTATTGAGGCTTGAAAGAAGTGAACTATTTATTATTCAGTTTCCTGAGTCCCAGGTAAGATATTAATTCCTGAATACCTACTAAGTGCCAAACACTATATAAGCACTGGTTCATTTAATCTCATCCGTTCTGATTTAAGTCTAATCCTTTTCCTCTTCATTTCCTGATATTTTAAGGTTTTCCAGGGCTAAAATTCTATCTGTGGTCTACTGATACTTGCATATTCAGGCTTTAAGTATGTGATTTTTGATCCCCTGAGAGAGGGGGTTCTAATCTAACTGATCCCAGGAAGTACGATTCTCTCTAGGGTTAGGCTTGAAACCTGGAGTCCATTACAAAAATCAGCAGTGAGATTGGGAAATCCAACTTCAGGCTACCTATTCCTATGCCAGGTGAAGACACAGGTTCGTGGTGGAGCACTACTGTGGGATTAGAGAAGCCAGAAAAGCTAGGGAGAAAATGAACTGAGGAGGCAACTGAGCAGTTGAGGTGAAGCAGACAGGGTCCCAAAGGGGCAGGGGAGCGCACTGGGGCATTTTCACCCAGCCTTGACGTGGGCTTGTAGAGATACTGCCAGGTCAATTTGAAAGGTTCCGAATAGGCCAACAAATATATGTATAATATAAAAATTTTTAGAATTAGAAGATATTACAATTATATAGTTCAACTTTTGATTCTCCAACATCATCTTACTTTTTTCCTTGTTATAAGATATAGTACATGATACTCATAATAACGTAAAAGCTAACCCTTACAGGCTACTCTGTCTTATCCTCTAAGCACTCTGCATATATGAATCCAGTCAGTCCTCACACACACCCTAAGAAGTGGGCAGCGATGTTGTCTTCAATTTACCTATGAGGAGACTGAAGCCCAGAAGTAAGTGCCATCCCAAAGATCACATGGCAAATGAGAAGAGCTGGGATTTGAACCCAGGCCATCTGGCTTCAAACTGTGTCCCTAAACAATGCTCAGTGTGTGTATGAAGTTAGGTAGCATAATAATAAGTCAAACACCTGGAAAGCCCTGACTCAACTTCAAAAATAAAACATATCACTGGGCCCAGTAAAGGCGACTCCCACACACCTTTCCCAGACGTAACTTTTAGTTGAGTCAAGTCCTGAAAGGTGACATGGTTGGCCCACAGTTATTATATCTTGCTAAGTTTAAAATCCAACTCTTCAGTTATATGGATGCTATGTAGTGGCATAAGTACGTAAGTAGATGTTTACTAGTTCATTGATTATTTATTGAGGCCAATAAAACAGAATTTTTGCCTTATATGCCTTTTTGGCTTTTTGTTTTAAATGTGGGAATTACCCCCTTATTTGATGTTAAATAAACATATCTGTTGTTGCATTTTCATTTGAAAAACTTTTAGGCTCTAATAGTCACTCATTAACTAATGAACGATTTAATTCACCAACATTTGTAAAACCCCTACTTGGTGGCAATCACCATGCCAGAGCCAGGGATACAATGAACTTCACACTGGAAGTGGCTTGTACCACTCATGAGACCTAATGGTTAATGTTTCAGGAACTTTGTGAACGAGCCATCAAACACAACCATTATTAAAAATTAGGGCCAGATGTGGTGGCTTATGCCTGTAATCCCGGAATTTTGGGAGGCCAAGGCGGGCAGATCACCTAAGCCAGGAGTTTGAGACCAGCCTGACCAACATGGTGAAACCCCATCTCTACTAAAAATACAAAATTAGCTGGGCATGGTGATACATGCCTGTAATCTCAGCTACTTGTGAGGCTGAGGCAGGAGAACTGCTTGAACCTGGGAGGCAGAGGTTGCAGTGAGCCAAGATAGCACCATTGCACTCCAGCCTGGGCAACAAGCGCAAAACTCCGTTTAAAAAAAAAAAAGGGGAGGGGTGGAGCAAGATGGC
>NW_012118043.1:2924893-2931021 GCF_000951035.1 Colobus angolensis palliatus
AAAGAAAAAATAAAAAATTAGATTACATAAACATGCCTATATATAAATTATATTAAAAACAAAATAAATACAAAAATCTCATAGCTTCCCAATTTTTTCTACATTTTATTATTATTCATGCTCTTGAGGTTGTGTATATGTATTGTAGCTGTATGGGGGAAATGCAACGTAAGAATGTGCTATTGAGCATCTCTTCCCACCTCCACATCCAGAGACCTCATTGCTAGCTTGAAATTAGCCATTGTGTGAGTACTTACTCCATGGAAATTTACAAATGCTACAAATCAGGGCTTTTCCTCCCAAAAAGTCACTTATTAAACATTTAGCACCGCACCACTAGTTACAATGAAGATTAATATGTAACCTCTAGCAAAATATAATTATTGATCTAATGGGACCAGTAATTTGAACAATGCATACACACAAAAAAATGTTTTAAAGGCTGAACAAAACTGTCAGCTCCACCATGGTTTCCAACAATGATCTTTTGTATAGAATTTTGCATCTCATTCAGTTCGGCTCTGATTTTGGTTATTTCTTTTCCCCTGTGTCCAACTGTGATAACTTAAAGTTTCATCCTTTAACATAGTTAAAATCCACCCAATTACCATGTTTTCTAAAAAGTTGTCAGTGTTCTCTGAAATCTGCAGATGGAAATGGAGAGCTGACATGATGCTTCTGAAATTGGCATCATCCAGGTGGGACTTTTGGGCAGTAGCGTCTGTAACATTTCCAGTCACAGCTCCGTGACCTGTTTTTCACAAACCGGACTTGGGGCAACCACTCGGCTTATTGATCACACCTCACAATAGCTGCCACGTCTCTTCTTTAAGGTAAAACAGCATCTGTGGTATTTATCTAATAGTGTTTAAGTGCTATGGTAATGGCTACAGTTCCTTCCTGGACCAGCCTGTGCTTCACCTAGGCAGAGAAAATGCTCAGAAACATCCATGGAGTCTCTGGGCTTCCATGATGAATTACACACAATTTAACCTGGAATTTGAGGCCCTTCTAACCAGAACCTTCCTTCCCAAATATCTGTACTTGAATACATTTTAATCCTCAAGCCTGAGTGTACTAGAATAAATTTTTTCTTACTCTTTTCTGTAACTAAAATTATTTTCTGTTTTGATGCTTTACTATGCTGGGTAACTGAAACTAAGTCTCTTTCCCTGGGACCGTGTCCAATTCCTGTAGGCCTTGGAGCACAAAGGTGTCAGAGACAGAGCCCTCTGGTCTTGGTTGTTAGCTGGGTATGCTGATTCAGAGAGGTGATATAGTCTGGATTCCAGGCATGTGTCCACACACTTCACTTCTACACCCTGCTTGTCCTGGCAGCAAAGTAGCACCGGAGATGCCAGCAGACTGGGGCATGTCTGTGCCACTCTCAGGCCGTGGGAAACGTTCTGCTCACCCCTCTCCCATTGTGCAATACACACACAAATGTGCATGCACACACACACACACACACACACTAACACATTCTGGGGGTGTTCTGAGGCTGTCTTGTACCTATCTGCCCAGTCTTAAAGCCCATTTGCAGCTCAAAAGACCTTCTGACCGTCCTGAACATTTCCTCCTCTGTCCTCCTGCTCAACCTGGAGGAAGCCTGGAAAGGGGGCTTCTGCTTCTCCATCCACTCAAGAATGAGATGTGGTCCCTTCTCCACACCCTGGTAAATGAGACGAGGAGGTGAAGTCCTCCGCTTCCTGCCTCCAGGTGATGACAAGAGGAGAAAAGAGCCTGGGCGGTCTCCATTCCTTTCCCAGCAAGAAAGGTGATGAGGGACAACAGCAGGAGCAGGGAGGAAATCATGTCTTATTAACCAAGTCTACTCCAAATTCCAATAAAATTCCCAGATATAATTAAGGTGTTTCCTACAGTTTAAATGACAAGTTAGGCTGAAACAGGACAGTTAAATGTAGAGAATAAATCCCTATTCAGTATCTTTAGCTGTACTTGAACTTGAGATTCTAACCTTTCTCCCATGGTACCTTCTCTCTGTGACTTCAGAGTGTGTGTCTATGTGTGGGTGTGTGTGACTAACAAGATATTATTAATCGGGAAAGGCAGCCTTCATCTAATCTAATCACTCCAGCACCTTCCTTCTTTGGTTAACATCATACACTATACACAGCTGAATCATAATCTTGCCCAAAATGTCACAAAAAGAAAATAAATATCACAATGAATAACTGCATCTTGAAGAGCTGGCACTCGGTGAACATCGGTTCTATTTAGAGAACACTCTCCTCCCTGTTCCCTGCAGATGGTCCCATCAGCCTTACAAGTCAAGCCCGTTAGGAGGCCCCCTCGCTTCTTCATGTTACTGTGTGCTCTGAATCAAGGCTCCAAGTAAACACTACAGGCGAGCCATTTTCCCTCCTACAGAGCCTTTAATCTCACCTTTGTCATTTGGATAGGTAGAAAATAATCTCTCATTGTAGTTTTTACTTACATTTCTCTTATTGTAAGGCTGAGTATCTTTTTTTTTTCTTTTTTTTAACTTTAACTTCCGGGATACATGTGCAGAATGTGCATGTTTGTTACTTAGGTATACATGTGCCATGGTGGTTTGCTGCACCCATCAACCCGTCATCTAGGTTTCTTTAAGCTTGCTTAAGAGCTATATTTCTTTTTGGTGCATGGCCTTCTCCATATCTTTTGTCTTTTTGTGTTTTACTTATTAGGTTGCAGGAGCTCTTCTTACATCAGTGAGATTAGTCCTTTGTGATGACAGTTGCAAATATATTTCCTGGTTTGTCATTTGTTTATGGAGAGTTATTTTTTCAGTGATATTTTCTTTCATATAACTGACATTATCAAGCCTTTGTTTTGCAAGGTTTAGATCTTTCTCAGAAAGGCTTCTCCTAGTCTGAATCAAAATTAAACATTTTCCTCTTGTTTTCCTCAAGTACTTATCTGTCTGTTTGTTTATGTTTGGATTATTTGATCTGTCTCCAATTTCTGGTAGGATAGTTGTGATGTAAGGCTCTAACCTTATCCTCCCCCAGACTCCTCCCAACACAAGATTGTTACCCAGATATTCTTTTAGAAATATTTGTTGAATAATCCATCCCTTACCCATTGGTTTGAAATACCATCTCTGCTGTGTACCATCTTCACACATTTATTTTGGTCCATTAGTGAAAGTTACATTCTATTTTATTGATTGTCTTTCTTTTTTAAGCACTAGTACCTTACTATCTTAATTATTATGCCTGTAAAATATGTTTTAATATCTGATAGGAATATTGCTATTGTCTCTTCCTTTTTTCCAAGAATTTTTCTGCCTATTCTTGCTTGTTTATTTTCAGTATTCAGTTAGGATTTACCCGTTAAATCTTTCACCCAGATCATCTAGAACTAGGTGTTTTCATTGGGATTGTATTATGTTTCTAGATTAATTTGTAGAGAATTCATATACTTATGAGGATGAGTCCTCCTATTCAAAATATATGACATGGTATAAGCAATTTATTATGAATGATAAAGTATCAACAAGAGAGAATTAGTCATATTTTTAATATAGTTAGAATAAATTTCAGGCTATTTTTAAGCACTCATACTTATTGCATTCAGATACACGTCTCTTGAATAAGAGAAAAAGGAATCACAGTTGCAGTTAACTCCCTGGGGATTCCACATATCCCTTGGCCTATTTTACCTGTGCACTAAAGGGAATGTGTTCGGCCTGTAAACATCATCCATCCTTGAGTCTGAGGAGAAAAGGTTTTGAATAGCAGTCAGAGCATATGCCCTTCTTTAATACAAATTGCTGTACTTTATTGACCTTTTCCTGGGATATTAATGTTTCAGGTCAGTATTGGGTCTAACTTGCTGCTATATTCTTGTACTTTTGTATGGAGTTTTTATTCTTTAGCTCACATGGCATTACAAGTTCGCATAGCTTCCTGGAGATTTGGGGGACACAGGGCTACTTTTAGAAAATAGCAAAAGACAACATTTATAACAGTGTGGAAAAGGAACAGTTCTCAAGTTTTCTTGTATTTACTTCTGGCTTTGCTTTTGTTTCAGAGGAATACTGTAGGGACGGAAGAATAAAACACTAAATAGACTGGCCTGGTTATGCAATTGAATTCACTATGGGCTTGTTTTGGCTAATGTTAACATGGATAGAGATTACATGAATCCATCAAAGGGAATAAAGAGAAGTTAGATTTCTGGGTATAAGAAACATATGAGGCAGATACTGCTTTCCCAGAGCAGGGTCCCAGGTGAGTTTAGATTGTAGTGAGGGTTAGAGAAGCCCTTTATGTATTTTTAAGATTATGAAATACAATTTTATTTGCATCTACTTTGGCAGCTCCTTATATCATTTTTAATTATGAGTAGTAATAATGTTTACTATCCATAATACTATGTATAACTTGCCAAGTATTTTACATATATTTACCTCCTTTTATTCTAATAATACCATTATATTGTTTCTTCTCCCCATGCAAGTTAGGAAACTAAGGCACAGAAAAGGTAGATAAATTGACCGGAGTCACAAAGATAGCAAATGCAAATGGGGCACCCTGAAGAGAAACAAGCTCTTAAACACTATGCCATGCTTAACCTTTTATGATAGACTAAACGACCTGATTATATTTTTGCTCTTCATATGTCAATATAAAACATTTTGTCAAAGTGGTAAAATATAAACATTTATATTCACTGTTGCACAGTGGCAAGAGTATAATCTTGTTTTAAATTAAATAGCATTAGGATGCCAGCATTGGAAACTTTCCCAAGAAATCCCATTTCCCTTCATGGGCTCCACATTTTGCTGAATGAAGGCACATGCACAGAACACTAATATGCCATGTCATGTGTTCAACACCTGTTAGGTACTTATTATGCATATAGCACTGTACATCGCAGTAGTATACCATACAGAATCTGTGTGTCTTATTGTATGCATAATTAAGAGTTATTTTCTCTAAAATAATTCTTTCATGTCTTAACAGTTTCCGCCTATGTTTATATGAGGTAAGTCCCCTCTAGTTCCAATGCCTTGTAATAAGTATTCTATCACTATAGTCACATGCACAGGGAAATGTGGTACATCTCATGCCAAGAGATGAAGCTTTCATCCCTTAAACAAAATAGAGCAATGTTTCTTAACATCTATAACTTGGGCATACAATACAGGGTAGGTTATTGTGAAGATTAAATAAACTAATATACATGACTCTCTTAGAATAATGCCAGATACGCAGTGCCCCCTCACTATGTGGTGTTCTTTTGATTACTTATTATCACAGGAATCATTATTATGTTTAGGTAGAAATTTTCCGCCTCGCTGAGAATAAATGAGAGTGAGGAGCCCCTGATGTGTCTACCCTGGGTGTCTGGCAGTCAGTCAGTGAGACCTGTGTGACAGTGAGGAGAGGAGGTAGTGTGAGGAATAAGAAGGAAAAGAAAGTGGTGAGAAAGATGGAAAAGTCTAACTGGAAGGGCAAAGGGAGTGGTTATGGAAAGCGTCTCAATAGCTGTCATCTATTTACCTTTAATCGGCTTGACCAAAATTTACAGCAAACAGAGCAAACATTAGCATTTATACCAGCTCTCTTCAAGAAAATATATTTTGATTATTACAAAACTTCTGAGGAAGTGAGAGATATAATTACTACCTGTATAGTTAATTCTAAATCATTAAACTTCCTCTTTATAATCATTAGGTTATAAGATGGAAAAAGATCATAGAAATGCATGAAGTGATAAAGATGGTTGGAAATTAGGCATCTAAATAGCCATTCCTTCAAGGAAATAGGCAATTTTTAAACATGTATTGAACTTTTAAAAAATCATGTTGTAAAGGATAGACAAACACATTTGCTATTGAAGAAATTCTAAACTGTTGTACCTCCATTTAAACAAGACTGTACTAAAAGTTCCTTACCACACAATAATATAAACCAGGGAGTCTACAGTGTTCTTTTCAATAGGTGTGATGCTACAGGTATATAAGAATGAGATGAGTCACCAGCCAGAGAAAGCTTTCTTTTTATTATTATTATTATTATTATACTTTAACTTCTAGGGAACATGTGCGCAATGTGCAGGTTTGTTACATACGTATACATGTGCCATGTTGGTGTGCTGCACCCATTGACTAGTCA
>NW_012118043.1:2932426-2933035 GCF_000951035.1 Colobus angolensis palliatus
GTTTTCTAAATATACAATCATGTCATCTGCAAACAGGGACAGTTTGACTTCTTCTTTTCCTAACTGGATACCCTTTATTTCTTTCTCTTGCCTGACTGCCCTAGCCAGAACTTCCAACACTACATTGAATAGGAGTGGGGAGAGAGGGCATCCCTGTCTTGTGCCTGTTTTCAAAGGGAATGCTTCCATTTTTTGCCCATTCAGTATGATATTGGCTGAGGGTTTGTCATAAATAGCTCTTATTATTTTGAGATACGTTCCATCAATACTGAACTTATTCAGAGCTTTTAGCATGAAGGGCTGTTGAATTTTGTCAAAGGCCTTTTCTGCATCTATTGAGATAATCATGTGGTTTTTGGTTTTGGTTCTGTTTATACGCTGGATTACATTTATTAACTTGTGTATGTTGAACCAAACTTGCCTCCCAGGGTTGAAGCCCACTTGATCATGGTGGATAAACTCTTTGATGTGCTGCTGGATTTGGTTTGCCAGTATTTCATTGAGGATTTTTACATGATGTTCATCAGGGATATTGGTCTAAAATTCTCTTTTTTTGTTGTATCTCTGCCAGGCTTTGGTATCAGGATGATGTTGGCCTCATAAAATGAG
>NW_012118043.1:2934525-3035938 GCF_000951035.1 Colobus angolensis palliatus
GTCTGTAAAGGATTTTATTTCTCCTTCACTTATGAAACTTAGTTTGGCTGGATATGAAATTCTGGGTTGAAAATTCTTTTCTTTAAGAATGTTGAATTGGCCCCCATTGTCTTCTGGCTTGGAGAGTTTCTGCTGAGAGATCTGCTGTTAGTCTGATGGGCTTCCCTTTGTGGGTAATCCGACCTTTCTCTCTGGCTGCCCTTAACATTTTTTCTTTCATTTCAACTTTGGTGAATCTGACAATTATGTGTCTTGGAGTTTCTCTTCTTGAGGAGTATCTTTGTGGCGTTCTCTGTATTTCCTGAATTTGAATGTTGACCTGCCTTACTAGGTTGGGGAAGTTCTCCTGGATGATATCCCACAGAGTGTTTTCCAACTTGGTTCCATTTTCCCCTTCACTTTCAGGCACAGCAATCAGATGTAGATTTGGTCTTTTCACATAATCTCATATTTCTTGGAGGCTTTGTTCATTTCTTTTTACTCTTTTCTCTACACCTCTCTTCTCACTTCATTTCATTCCTTTGATCTTCAATCACTGATACTCTTTCTTCCAGTTGATTGAGTCAGTTACTGAAGCTTGTGCATTTGTCATGTAGTTCTCATGTCATGGTTTTCATCTCTATCCGTTCTTTTATGGCCTTCTCTGAATTGATTTTTCTAGTTATCCATTCATCCATACACTGGTTATGTAGTTCCTCCTTTAGCTCTGAGAAGTTTGATGGACTGAAGCCTTCTTCTATCAACTTATCAAAGTCATTCTCCGTCCAGCTTTGATCCGTTGCTGGCGATGAGCTGTGTTCCTTTGGAGGGGGAGATGTGCTCTGATTTTTTGAATTTCCAGCTTTTCTGCTCTGCTTTTTCCCCATCTTTGTGGTTTTATCTGCCTTTGGTCTTTGATGATGATGACGTACTGATGGGGTTTTGGTGTGGGTGTCCTTTCTATTTGTCCTTCTAACAGTCAGGACCCTGAGCTGTAGGTCTGTTGGAGTTTGCTTGAGGTCCACTCCAGACCCTGTTTGCCTGGGTATCAGCCGCGGAGGCTGCAGGAGATAGAATATTGCTGCATGGCGAGTGTTGCTGTCTGATTCTTGCTCTGGAAGCTTCGTCTCAGAGGTGTACCCTGCCGTGTGAGGTGTGAGGTGTCGGTCTGCACCTAGTGGGGAATGTCTTCCAGGTGGGCTACTCAGGGGTCAGGGACCCACTTGAGCAGGCATTCTGTCCATTCTCAGATCTCAACGGATGTGCTGGTAGAACCACTGCTCTCTTCAAAGCTGTCAGACAGGGGTATTACCTCTGCCAAGGTTTCTGCTGCTTTTTGTTTAGCTATGCCCTGTCCCCAGAGGTGGAATTGACAGAGGCAGGCAGGCCTCCTTGAGCTGCGGTGGGCTCCACCCAATTCAAGCTTCCTGGTGGCTTTGTTAACCTACTTAAGCCTCAGCAATGGCAGGCACCCCTCCCCCAGCCTTGCTGCCACCTTGCAGTTAGATCTCAGACTGCTATGCTAGCAATGAGGGAGGCTCCGTGGGCATGGGAAGCTCCGGGCCAGGTGTGGGATATAATCTCCTGGTGTGCCATTTGCTAAGACCCTTAGTAAAGCACAGTATTAGGGTGGGAGTTACCCAATTTTCCAGCTGTTGTGTGTCTCAGTTTCCCTTGGCTAGGAAAAGGAATTCCCTTCCCCCTTGCACTTCCCAGATGAGGCAATGCCTTGCCCTGCTTCAGCTCTCGCTGGTCAGGCTGCACCCGCTGACCAGCACTGACTGTCCGACACACCCAGTGAGATGAACCTGGTACCTCAGTTGAAAATGCAGAAATCACCTGTCTTCTGTGTCACTCTCGCTGGGAGCTGGAGGCTGGAGCTGTTCCTATTCGGCCATCTTGGGCCTCTTCCACACCGTCAGTCCAGAAAGAGTTTTCTAGTTGAGGTTAACAAGACATTTGTCCACGAAACTATCCTCCCTCCCTCCAAAATAAACAGTTAATGTCGCCCTTGCAGTTAATTTTCTGTAAACACACACACACACTTTCTGTTTCACAAACTAAATCACCTGAAAGGCAGTGCCATCTCATCTGTGTATATGATAGGGAATGGGTAAATAAATTTACTCAGTATGGGAAATTCATCTTCTAAGCTCTTGTTGCCCAGTCCTGCCCAAAGACACCCTGGCATGAATAACATGCAGGAAGTTAGACATGTTACTCTAGTCCAACCTCAGTTGCTTCACTCTATCCTCTGCAGAAATATCTAGAGATCCAGGCAAGGAGCATACCTCCTGAGTGAAACATGTGTTCTAAACACCATAACCACAATATTAGCAGAATTCTCATGATTTCTAGCTCAAGCACACTCAGATCATAGTGGTATTAATGATACAGACACTGCTTTCCCATGGCTTACAGCAACTGTGGCCATGACTACCATACTTTTTAAGAATAAATTTACAAAACAATAAATTAGTACACTGGAATGATATTTGGGACATGTGGAAAGAGCTTTAGAACTCTTGCAGTCTAAGGCTGGGCATGGTGGCTCCTGCCTGTAATCCCAGCACTTGGGGAGGCCAAGTCAGTCAGATTACTTGAGGTCAGGAGTTCTAGACCAGCCTGGTCCACGTAGTGAAACCCTGTCTCTACTGAAAATTTTTTTAAAAATTAGCCAGGCATGGTGGTGGCACCTGTAGTTCCAACTATTCAGAAGGCTGAGGCAGGAGAATCGCTTGAACCCAGGAGATAGAGGTTGCACTGATCCAAGATCAGGTCACTGCTCTCCAGCCTGGGTGACACGGCAAGACTGCTTCTCAAAAACAACAACAAAAAACCTTTTCCAGTCTACCTTCCACCCATAGCTAAGAAAACAGACACAGTTGTAGAAGTCCCTTAATGTTTAAAGCAATCGCCTCCCCCTATATTTAAATGTGTGATGAGAGTAGATCTTATGTGGTAGCCATCCCTCAACATCAGGACTTTCTTCCTTGCATACATATTAGCTAAGTATGTTTATATTTATTCTGGCCTTGTTGTCTGACTTTACATCCTTTTAAATTTTCTTTCTTCAAATGTCAACTTATCCTCAATATGAGGCACTTTCTCACCTTCGTTTTCTTTGACTCCCATTTATCCTATATTTTAAATTGTAGTTCTTCTTTGTTTACAGCTCACTGTTGTCCAACAAAACCTATATGCTATTCCAAAACTTAGTATGCATCATCTATCAGGTATCTATTGTCTCAATAATGCTTCTTGACAAACCACCACAAAACTCAGTAGCTTAAGACAATAACAGCTCAAGAGTCTGCAGGTCAGGGCTTTAGGCTTTGCTCTGCTGGGTGATTCTTCTTATATCAGTTGGTCTCATTCATGTGCCTAATATTTGCCTGGCATGACATGAATGACTGGGCCACATGCCTCTCATCTTCTAGCAGGTTTGCCTGGACAGATGTGTTTTTGTGGTTTTGGCTGAGATGTGACAGAAACAGCGAAAATTTACAAGGCTTTTTTAGGCTTCTGCTGAAGCCAAGTCTGCTAACATCTTATTGGCCAAAGCAGGCTACATGCCTGAGGCTACAGTTAGAGAGAATACTGCAAAGGTACATGGCAAAAGGATGGAAGGGTGAGGAGGTGTGGCTGTTAATGCAATCATTTCACCATATATCCTGAATAAAAACTTAATTATGACATGAAAGTAATATTGAATTTGACTGTATAGGACCCGGGTGATTTTGAGGCATAGATTTATATTGGTCACTTACATCAACAATCACGAATTTATATTTGTCACAGAGAGCAGTCTTTAGTGCCACCTGACAATTGATGCTTTCTTTTACAATAAAGAACAACTAGTCTATAAATTATGTGTTATTTAATTCAGTTTAATAAACATTAATTTACAAAATATATTGAATGAATAAACAACCTAATGAGCAGCATAAATATAACAAGAGATCCCTACTGAACTCAAAGTGGTCCCCATCTTTTCTAGGTAGCATGTTGACAGTGTGACACTCATATGATCTGAACCCAAGAAGTTAGAAAATAGGAATCTTGGCTAGATGCAGTGACTCATGCCTGTAATCCTAGCACTTTAGGAGGCCAAGGCAGGAAAATCTCTTGAGCCCAGGAGTTTGAGACCAGCCTGGGCAATGTAGGGAAACCCTATCAAGAAAGAGAGAGAGAGAGAGAGAGAAAGGGAAGAAGGAAGGGAGGGAGGGAGGGAAGAAAGAAAGAGAGAGAGAAAGAGAAAGAAAGTAAAAGAAAAGAAAAGAAAGAAGAAAGAAATGTTTCCTGGTTTAACTGGTGATGAACTCACACACATGAAACAAAATACCAGACATGGCCAGGCCTTGTGACTCATACCTGTAATCCCAGCACTTTGGAAGGCCACAGTGGGAGGATCTTTTGAGGTCAGGAGTTAGAAACCAGTCTGGTCTACATAGTGAGATCCAATCTTTACAAAAGATAAATAAATAAATAAAATAGTTGGGTATGGTAGCGCATGTATGTAGTCCCTGTTATTTGGGAGGCTGACTAGGAGAATCACTTGAGTTCAAAGGCTGAAATGAACCATTATCACACCACTGCCCTGTAGCCTGGGCAACAGAGCAAGACCCTGCCTCAAAACAAACAAACAAACAAAAAACCCAGATGTAATGAAGAAAAGATAGAAAATTCGGGGAAGGAATTCTTATCCTTTCTAGATCACTGGGGTGGCCACATGAGGTGGTGACTGTGCATCTAACAGTTTTCCAAAAGTTACTCTGAGGGCAGCAGTTGGCACTGCTTGTGGGAATGTAACTTGCATTGCATATATTACATTCCAAGGACAGAAAGAATTAGAAATGTTCTGTCTGGAAAATGACATGCTATCATTGAAATTTCTCCAGTCTGCTGCACGGAAATAGGCTGTGTTCACCCTGAGAAGCAGATGGGTGGGGGCATGACTTCTTATGACTCTTTAACATACCTAAGAGAGCTCACATCGTATGTTACATACCATCAACAACTTTCTCCATCAGACTGTTGATGAGAATTAACAACTAGAAGAAAAATGACTTTTCCTGAGGTTTTTTTCCTTTCCCTTTCCTTACCTTGTCAGAGTGGATTTTTAAAAAAGAAGTTAAATTCTATAATATGAGCTTGGGAAAGAGAAGGAGGAAGAGCCCAGGTATCCCTGTAAGCAAAATGACATATGATGGTCTTTCATGGTTTGGAGACCTTAGTAGAGACTGACCTATTAATAGTAACCCAGGAAATATGGATTCTTCTAGTTAAAAAGAAGCAACACATACTTATCATATTAGACTCTCAATAAATGCATGTGTGTAGAAAAAAATTATTTGTCTTATTTAATGGCCCCATCCTCAACTTTCCAGTGCTAAGAGATTTTACAACAGAGTTATCACCTTAAAGATTCCACTAGATGGAGATCCTGAGTCATATTCCATGGTTTATGACAAAAAGAAATGTGAAAAAAAAAAACCCAAACATTTTATTTCTCTTTTTGCTTCATTTTTTCATAGCGTTTTTTGAAAGACTGCAGAGCAGAATTACTTATTGGTTGGTATATTAAAGAAAATCTGGCATGTACAAACAAGTACTTCTAAGGTTTTTAGTAACACCTATCACAGGAGGCTGAATTGATACCAGAAACCAGGAGTGTACAAATCCATGATGGTATTTTATTATCAAAGAGAACTGGAAGGGGCTTGTGCTTTTCTTTAAAATCACAGTGACAAAATAACATATCAATTATTTGAACTGATTTGTTTATAAAGACATTTATCTTAACTCAGATGATTGGATTCTGTCAACTCAAAATTCCTTTGTTCATAGTCTAGTAAGTAAGATAAAGTCAAGATGAAAAAAGTAGAGGGATGTAAATTTCTAAGGCTGTGAACTAAATGGCTCTTGCTATAATTACAGACATATTTGAATGCCATTGTGGGTTGATTCTTATGCATGTTACCTAGGTTCTGAAGGAAGAGAGTCATGAACTCCTTTGGTCATAAGAACATATGCATTTCCAGTGCTGCACACTGAATAAGAGAACCACTAGAAGCTGCCACCAAAAGCCTAAGTGGTGGGACTAGCTAGCTCTTCTATAGACATATAAAGACTCTCCAGGATGTCATGAAAACCTTATGGCCAATAGTTCCATCCCTCCTCTTTTTTACAAATGGAGCCAAAAGGCCTCACCTGAGTGAATGGAAGAGCCTGGACCAGAAGGTCCCCTCCCAATGTCTGGCATTCCACTAGTTGCTCCCCATTGTTTGTCTGAGTTGATCTGAGTTCTTCCATGAAAAGCTTAACTTCTAAGGTTATGAAACCTGTAAAAGTCAGCTACACAGTCTTCTCAAATTTGTAGGATGTAAAGAATTTTATATCAAGGAGACCAGCAGAATCAGAGGACAGTGCCACACTGGCCATATATTGTGGGACTCTTGTTCTTCAGGCCTCAGTATCTTCGTCTGAAAAATGAGGAGGGTGGAGAAGACAATCTCCTTGTTCTGTGTTCATACACAGGTCTATCAATTGCTCTGGCAAGCTCAGATAAACTTCAGAAAATAATTCTAGGTAGTTTTATTGCCTCTATCTCCCTTATAAAAACATAGTTCACTTGGGAAAATTGCTTTGGTGATCACCGCACTACTAAAGCAACCCATTACAAAGACTTATTAGGGTATATAGAAGTTAATCTTCCTTCAGGGGCTATTTTAATTATTAAAGATTCCAACTGAATTCTATTTTAATGAAATTGGTAGGCCATCAAAATACGCCAAATACCATTCTACAAAGCAAAGGTGTATTTAGATATTACATATGATGGTGGTGGTTATTATTTTGAACCACTTCCCTAAAGCCAATGTTTACTATATTCTCCATATTTATAACACTATCGAACTCAAGATAGTAAACTATTTGGGGAATTTCAAAGGAAGGTATGGCTCTGAGTTTATCCATTTGTTCAGTTCCTATGTGAAAGTGCTCCACGAATACTCACAATTAACTGTGTGAGATTTGGGTGTGGAGATCCAACTTTCAGTGGGCTTGGTTGGGTTATTTTGTTGCCAGTCCTTCTAATAGAAGATGGATGTCTGCTGGTGCCTATAATATTGTTTTTATTCTAAGCCTAAATCTCAGTGGGATTTAGGAAAGCGTCCCTCAACTGTAAGACAATAGAAAATGCTGTTGAAAGAAACAAGTGCTTAGGATAGTGAAATAAATATGGGGAGATAGAAACCACATCTTGGAGGTCTGTATGGTATTTTAGTTATGACTCTTGTTGTAAGTGACAAAAACCAAATCAGGGTAGCTTGAAAAAAATGGGGTGTTTCTTACGAGGATAGAGGATGTCTCACTGCATCTGGTGGCAGGAAAAGAGCCAACCTCAGGCAGGACCCAGACAAAGGATCTGGACACCCATCAATAATTTAGACAGGGCTCAGTTTCTGTCTCTTTTCTACATCCTTCCACTTGTTTCTCTCCTTCTGCCTTTCAATAAACCTGAAGATAATAAGGTAGATATTGCATAGCACCTACATTGACAGTTTCTCAGCAAAAGAAGAATCAGTAAATAAATAAATAAATAAGACCAATCAGACTGATTGACTGGTTATTTCTATACTAATCCCAAATTCTTAAGGAGGCAAATCTGAGTGGACCAACTTGGGGCCATGTGCCCATCTTCATTTGAACAACTCTGATCTGGGGAGGAGACAGGACACACATGGCTTCTGAAGCCCACTCTTAGGGATGTCATGGTAGCTCTCAAGAGGTCTGTCATCCAGGAAATAGCAGTGTTAGATGGGGAAGGATGCTGGGGAGCCTAATGTGATCAGACAGTTTCATGTAAGTCCTTTCTCTCTCCCTTAGCACTCACAAGACTTCAGACAAGTTATTTAACCCTCACCTCCTTAGTTTCTTCAGCTGTAAAATGAGGGTGTCCATAGCATTGTTGAGAAGATGGAAACAGCGAATCCACGTAAAGTTGACAGCACAGTGCCAAGAACATAACTAATAAATACTGGTTTTGGTACTGTCATTATTAAAAGGTACAGCTATTTTAAAAGAAAATATCCAGTTACCTCGAGTCCATTTCTGAGGCTGTAGAAACTTGTTAGTAGCCTCTCATTTTGCAGTCCTCCCTTTTTTGTCATTAAGTGTAGACATTACATTCAAACGCCCACTTTATACTAAGACTTAGAGCAAGGTTCAGAGGACTCTTTCTCCTTCATGTTCCCCTCACCCCTGCTAGTCTTGACTCTTCTGTCAAAATCAAGCTTAGAATCATTTACACTTCCTGACTTTCCCCCAATCTGAGTCTTCTGCTCTGCTTCACCTATCTCTAGCTATCCTCTATTTTGAAATTGTCTGACGCTCATATTCCCACCCCACTACCCCCACCTTGGCTCGTTTTCTCTTCTCTGTAAACAACTTTATCTCTAAACAGCTTCAAGTCTTCAAATCTCTGAGACCTTCCTACCTTCCTTAAAAATGTGAGGGCCACTGCCCCATCAGGGGGAATGCCTACAGCCATTAAGTCCTATAGGTAGCAAGAACTCTCCATGCAAAAAAAGAAAACAAGAAAAGCCCAATTTTGAGAATTGATGCCAGATTTACTAAGAATATTATAACGTGATCATTTTAAAGTAATTTCTATTTCTGAGTGTAACACTATATAATAGGCATATTAACTAGGTTGGCTGGTAAATGAACAAGGAGTTTAGAATACATCTGTTCTACATAAGATTTTCATTTAAGGGAGCTAATTATATCCACACCAGCAACCTTGGGTTAGTATGGGCTATCGACCATGAGTTGGCAATGGCCTCATTATGTAGAACTGAATGTTATAAATGATAGCCATTAAGACAGGATTTTACCTTTATTTAGAGGCCAAAGATACAAAATGTAGAGTTTCTCAAATTGGGCATTCTGGGAAAGTTCCAAGTTCTTAGAAGAGGATGAAAGAGAACAACTTTGGAAAACTGTGGTGGTAGCAATAACAGAGATGACAGGTTCAGCCTCCCTCTCCACATACTTTTCTGGCTGTTTGCTTTACCTAGTGACTGCATTGACTTGCCTTTGATCTTTCCTCCTCCTCCTTATCTCATTATCTTAACATTTCCTGCCAACCTCTTCATACTCCCCCCCATTCTAATCCAGCATAAGACAAAGGAAAGGGTCCCCTAATATACTATTCTTAAATCCTAAAAATCATATTATACCTTTATTATGAAGAAGCAAAACTACAAGGTGAAACATGAAAATGTCAAGAGATAGAATGAGTTAGCCAATAAGTTAGACACACTAGTTCTTACCCTGGATAAGTAGGTGGAGCAGGCACATGTTTGAGATGTTGGAAGAGGTGACATTTTTAGTTGTCTGAAGCATATTACAGTTTTTGGTTCCTGGGAGAGCCAGACATCCATTGACTTGCAATGAGCAGGAAAGTCCTGCCCAGTAAAAAAAATTGTTGTACTTCAAATGCCAATAGTTCCACTGTTGCAAAAATTTAGAGGAGTGAAATAGACTTATTATTTAGATCAGGAGTCACAAAATGGCCATTGAGCCATTGACTGTGGCCAGGAGATATGTTTTGTTTGGCCTGAAGCATGTTTTATAAAAATTTGAATTTAAATAGTGGGGAGGCACATTTTCCATTTCTCCATAATGCCCAGCTCCCACTTGCCTGTTATTAATCATATCACTTATTTATGTTACCCACTTGGAACTTGAAGGCATTTGAATCTGCCTGGTGAGTTTGATTTATGTGTCACAAATCTACATTATTGAAATGAAAAGCAAACCCTGAATTCCCCCTGGTATTGGTTTGATTTGTGAATTGTTTTACTTTATGGATCATCTCTGCCATAGTTTACAAGGAGCAGTTCCTGGGCCATTACAAAGAAACTTTCATTCTCCAATTTCTCTTGTACTCTGATATGAATTTATTGGTTCCTCTTACAATTTACCTAAGCCCCTGTAGAAAGTATTTGTATTTTACACATTTGTTTATACATGATTTATGCCTTTGCTAAAAGGCTTTGAGGCAGTTCACAGTAACAGCACAATTAAAAATAAAAACAGAAGCATTTAAGAGATCAATTAACAGGAGTAGAACTACCAGGATTAATTTGTCACTTCAGTTAGACGTTCAATTCAGCTCTGTGCTTCTTTGGATAAACGGAAGGATGGATTGTGTACTTCTTATTGTCAAATTACAAGAAGCATACACCTTTGGTGAGATAGACCTCTTGAGCTGATATTGAAGTCTAAACATATTTTATTGTATGAAGTTTTATAATGTGACTATTCCTATTAATACTTTCAGCCTGTCTGCATTTATTCCTATAAAAATAGATTATCTATCTAACAAAACAACATTCTCTCCAGAGTGCCCTGGATTCTGTTATGCACAGGTGTGGAAGACCAACAAATACATTTGAAAATAAGTACTTTTCAAACTCTTTGGACATTGATATTCAGATGTTTAATATATATAGGACAAAGATTATAAGGCAAGTGGATGTTGATGCCAAAGTTTGTGAAGCAACTTGGGGCACAGATATTTTTTAGAAAGCACACTGAAAACATGGCACTAAGATTTAGGTAGTATGTGGAAATCATATAGGTATGTAACCCTCATTTTGTGCTAAAGCCTTTGCCTGGTCAAAAGCTGTAATTGGTTTATTTCAAGGACTTATAAAGCCTGGTTACTACCACTGTTGTGAAGAATAGCTTTTCTTTTCTGAAACCTGAGGTCTAGTTATGGGATTGTGGCCTTCATGTTTTGTGACCACAGGCACAAAAAGGCCCCTAGATATTTTCTCTTTATGAGACAGTCTATGGATGAAAGTGATTTGTTTGACATCGTGTGGGTCCAGAGAGGTGGAAGACCTGACTGGTGAGAAATGGCAATTTACCTGGCACTGTATTTTAGAGACTTGTTCCTTGGACCACCACTACATTGCCTAAGGCATGACACTGAGCAAGTTTCTTACTGGAACCTCAGTTTGCCCAAGAATTATGTAGTGTTTATCTTCTTTTCTTTTCTTTTTCCAAGAAGTTTAAGGAGAAATTTAGAGCCAGGTTGCTTTAACATACTTTTTGATCACTAACACAATTCTCTCCCAATTTTCCTCTGATGCATTTGAACAATCTCACACACACACACACACACACACACACACACACACACACACATTTATTTGTACATATATATGCAATAGAATATATTTTATAATACAATATGTTTGGTATCTATATACATCATGGCAGTGTATTCTAAGTGACTTCAAAATCCTTTTGGAAGTCAGAGGGTATATGTTATAAATAAATTAAAGAAATAATATTTGTTTTCAGTGCTTTTTAGCAATGCTATCACATTTCTATCTTTCACCTGACTGTTTAACTGGACAATTCTATGTGGCCACAATGGAGCCTCACAGTAAATATCTATGGAATATCTTGTGCCCCTCTTGCTTCTAATACGGCTCTAACACATTTTGAAAACAGGAGATCTTATAAATTTTAATATGAAATGACAGTGATCTGGGTTGCATGTAGATTTAGGCACCCCTCTTTCTCTGTGTCCTTGGATGTGATGTGGGAAACTCCTCCTTGCTCTGAGATGCCTGTGAACATGTTAAGCATTTGAGAAAATACCTGTGGTCACATAACTATTTTGGGGGCTCACCAAGTCTTACAGATGTGTGTACCAGTGCGCATCCAAATATGTTGAACTTGGAGAAACTTGGCATACTTTTGAGAGAGGAAGTGTCTTTGGTTTCATTGAGAGTTGGCATAGAGGCTGCTGGGGATCATCCTGGCAGGTCTCCTCCTCTCTGAGAGGTGCTGTAGACTCCTAAATCACCCATTGTGCAAACACCTATTTCCTAGCAAGTTGTGGTTATAAGATTATATGTCCATATCAAGGTTTTGATGGTGCCATAAACCACTCAAGCTCAGCTCTTATAATTTATTGAAACATCAACTCCCCTCAAGGGAATTACAGGCTGATAATTACCATTTGTCCAGGTGCCATAAACCAAGTCAAGCAAGGTTGGATTTCTCTATGGCAGAAATAAATGCTATTTTCGGGGACAGGGGGAGACTTCTATAAAAACTAAACAGACGGGAATCCCGCCACCCAAATGAGGTTCTTTTGATATACACACTCTCTCGTTCCTCCTCACCACACATGGAGAAAGTGGCTTGATGCCTGAAAAGAGCAATTTTGGAGGAGTTTCTGTGATAACCAGCTTTCCTTTTGAACATCTCCAGAAGCTTTTGTTTTTATCATCATGGGCTTTGTCTCAGGACTTTGGCTTAGTTTCCACCCCTCTGCTTTCCCCCTTGTTCTTTCCTCTTGAGCGTCTGCCTCTGCTGGACTCGCCCTTTTCAGCAACACAGCCTTTTCGGTAGCTCACTCACATGGGGAAATGTCTATCCTGCACTTGGGCCCACCGAGGCTCTCACATCAATAAAGCAAATTGATGGCAGGTTTAACACATTCCCCAATTACTGTCTGCAGATGCTTTTCAAAACAAACAATCTCTGAAACCTTTCACACACAAGAAAACACTCCCCGGGCAAAATAGTCTTGTTTGGGAGCTTGAAAAGGAAAACCATAACAAAGAAAGAATAGAAAATATTCACTGACAGGAGCTTCCCAGCCATAGACCTGACTCCTGTTCAGAGGGATAAAAGCAGAATAAAAGTCCCAAGGCATCATATCCTAACCCTGGGGTGACCGTATTGGGATTTTTACTGAAACAGAGAATGGCTGCAAGAACACGTTTCCTTATTTCATCATTGCCATGGTTATGTTTTGCTATGTTTTTCATTCCCTCTATCACACTTCTCCCCTGCTGTGGAATCAGTTGGTTAGTCGCACCAGCTGGTTGTCTCTTCTCCATACCTCTATCTGGAGAGTCTCTTAGATGTGATCTCTGAAAGGCCGATCCAAAACTCTGGAGATGGCTGGGCCTCAAGCCCTTCTCCTGGCTTCTAGGAGGAGAAAGAGAAATCCTGAAATGTCTAGACATGCAAAAATTGCACATATTGTTGGTCTGTCCCCTGTGGGCAGGCAGTCTTTGGTGAGTTAAATGTGATTAACTTTTTCTCTCTTTATTAAAAATGTTTTTTTCTTTATCCCCTTTTTCTTCCCCTTCCTATATAAAGTATTAGAACATTAATATGAAGACTTCTTCTTACATCTATTAGCATTACACATCCCTCTGGGCAGCACTGGTGATGCATGTGATCCCAGAAAGGCTAGGGCTGGCCATGCATTAACGTTCTAGAGGACTAAGCCCCCTCCATGCTGTCACTCAGCCACGTCCAACTACAGTGAGGGGTAATCAGGCCCTGGCCGGCTACAGCACAGCACAGCATTCCTCCCTGCAGCAGCCTCTGGATAACTACCATGCTGAAACTCAATTACTATAGCCAGAGTGTCCTAAAGGATCCTAGGAAAGAATAAAATGCTTGTGCTGTGTTAGGCAAGGGCAAAGACCTCTATTGGTTTCCTCTCTTTTCCTCTCTTGAGATAAAATTCCACCTTGTTCTTTCATCCATCCAGAGAAGGGACTGGAGCTCTGCATGCTTTGCAAAAATAGGGGATGGGGAAAAGAAAGCAGAGCTTTTAATCAATGTTTGGTGTCTCTGCAAAGTCCAGCTAGTCCTCTGTTCACCAACTTGTATGCATTTCATGTGAGCAAAGCGATACATCTACACTTTTTTTTTTTTTTCATGCGGGCCAAATCCCAATTTCAAGGAGGCAGAAAAGCTGTCCAAAGGTCATAAAATACAATAAGGCAGAGCTACAGCCTGGAGGCAGATGTGAGCTTTCTAAAATCAGAGCAAAACTTCTTGGAGCCATTCTGCTCCAAGGGAATGGGGAGAGAGAAGGAGTGAAGGTCTGAACTTCAAAGAAGTGTAAATAAAACATTCCTCCTGCTCGATTTTAATCTTTTCATTGCCTGCTTTCTGGGATGGGGTACCTAAATGAGTGGATTTGCCTACTCATTCAATAAATCAAAGATTTTCAGACAGGATCATCCAGTAGGGACTCCTTACACCAGGAAACTGTAACTGGAGGTAAATATTAATTCCAGAGGAAGGCCTTTGAGCCCAATAAGTGCAGCAACAATATATCTCTAAGGAGTCACTTCTTTTCTTTTCCATATCCATTGGAAGCAGATTATGGGAGCGAAGCTTATCTCCAGTTTTTATCCATTTTAACAATGTTCTACCTACTGCTAAACTGAGCTGCCTTAAGCTCAGCACAGAAAGCTCTTTTCAGAGCATCTAACAGATAACTTAAAAAAAAAAAAAGAAAGAAAGAAACCTTTTCACATAGCTCTCCTGGTACCCTTTCAAGAGTTAGGGCTCTGTGCAGGCAGCCAGGCTTGAGCTGGCTTTTGGGGACAAAAGCACGCCAAGTATTATAACTTTATAACTACACTCATTCTTTTAAGTTGCTGCCATACTCCTGCTCCTGCCTTCTTTCTTTCTTGCAATGTTCACCCCCCTTACCTCCCTTGAGATGGGCAGACCTGTGGAGACTGCTATGTTTTTTCTTTATTCACTGGTCCACAGTGAGCATCTCCTGTGTTAAATCGTCTCAGCTTTATCAGCAACGGTGCCTAAAACTTACGGTCTCATCTGGAGACTCACTAGGCTGCCTGTGGGTAATACGATAAAAAAGAGAATTCAAAACAGGTGGAATGGGGGCCAGATATAGCTAGAAGCCTGTGAATAGTTTGTTTCCATATCATCAGTGATAAAGGAGGACTGCTGTTCTCTCTACTAATGAGAGAGATCTCTGGAATCTCATTTTCTTTCCACATAAGGACAGGGGTGGTGCCTACTCTGCTGCTGCAGCTGAGGAGATTTCCGAGAACTCTGTGGTTTATTTTAAAATCTCTCAACATCACTTTGAAGTAAGTCTACTTTGAAGTAACTCTGAACCTGTTTCTGAAGAGTTTGATGTGTGTCTGAGAGGCAATTACAGTAGTCCTCTCCTCCCAACCCTGGTTCTTCCCTGTCCCCAGTTGCCATGTTGGCCTAAACAGGTTTCCAGTCAGGTTCACTGAGGACGCCCCAGATCCTGGCCCAGAATCACACTCCACTCAACTCAGTGCTGAGGAGAAAGGCAAACATTGTCTATTTCATTTGAGTCTTCACTGTGGTCTACTTCTCCCTGTACCCGCAATTGCTTTCTTTCACTTCCTTTCAGCATTTGCCTGTTGATGCCATCTCTGCCTGACCTTAAATAGTGTCATACTATTTACTTCCTGTCATCCCTGTCACAGATAGGCTCCCTTGGAAGCCAGCTCTGAGTCAGAGGTTCTTGTGCACAGATTAGGGAGTGCTTTTGGGATCAGACCTGTGGAAGGAAGCGGCGGGAGGTAGGAGGGTGCAGAGGAAGTTGTCTCTGGAAGGCAGCATGCCCTCCAGGAAAGATGGCTTCCTTCAAACAAGGAAATCCCCATAGGAAGTTCACAGCTAAGGGCTGTCTTTGCCACAGTAGGGGGACTAAATCCCACATCTTCAAAGGGAGATGAAGGCTGGACATCATATCATCCACCACCAACAATTAGGTGGATCTGCAGGTAACCTCCTCCTAGTGGTTTTAAAGTGAGATACTTAAAGAAGGCGATGCCCTCAGAGTGTCTGCAACCTTTTCTCCACACAGCATGAGCTTGTTTAGACAAGAGCAAGAGCTGCACTCTTGACTCGCCTTGCAATATCAAACTGTGGTCCCAGTTAGCCTGGCTTCCAAAATAGAACTGCCCATGAGCAATGACTTCCTATCTCCTTGAAGCAGCATCTGTTGTGCATCTTCTCCAGGAGCCCCGAAAACTGGTTCTGCTAGCCGGAGAGGGGAGAGCCAGCATTTATACTCAACAGGAAGCTTGGATTTCGACAGAGTAAAAATATATAAATATTTATCTAATCACATAATTAAAGGAAATCTACTGCCCCATACAGTTGCAGTCTAAATAACCCACTTCTTTAAAATGCAGAAGTTCTTGTGAAATACTTTGGAATTTTTTCAAAAGGTTCTTTCCTCCATGGGTTTGTTTTTTAAAAGAAGTGACAAATATTTGTTATAAATATATAAGATATATAATTATATATGTGAGTATATATAGATACATATTTAACAACATTTTGTTTTTACTCTGTACCCTCTTCCCATTTGACTATACAATATTATCAGCTATTAGTACTTAACAAAGATATTAGCAAATGACATCATGAAACATTTTCATCTTTCACCATTACAGGACAGCAGGCAGATTTGTCTATACAGGTGAGGGAAATGGAGAGCTGAATTATTCAGTGAATTTGATTAATGTTTATGTCAGAGCAGGAACAAATGTATCAGTAATGGGAAGTTCCATTAGTGCTTTAATTAATTAGGTTCCTGTTTCTAGCTCTATTGTGAAAGATAATTATTTGTTAGCTTTGCTTAGGACCTGAGCTAAGGCCTTGATTACAGGTATTAAAAAATACAATGCAAGAGAATTGGGGCTCTGAAGAAACTTAAAGCTTGTGACAATAGAAAATGCCAATGACAATTCAAGCACGTTGTCATTTACTGAAGTCATTAAAGGCTCCACTGAAAGTTAGACCAAAGTTCAAAATAAACGATTATAACTGAAGTTAGAATTGTAAGGCCCTTTTGGTGCGTTGTCTTCCTCTTCCATGTGAATTTAGGGCCACTTTTAACTGCTGAATCAAGACAATACGGCTTTATGCATTTAACCAGGAAGTTGCCTTTAGAGTCTCTTTCTCTCTGTCTCTTTCTCTGTGTCTGCTAGGAGCTTTTATTTTTGCAATGATAAACCTATTCACAAATAAAGATCATACAGGCTTAATCTTTATAACAAAAAAATGGAGTAGTATCTCCAGGAGAGCCTGCATAATTTAGATTTCTCCCCCTACTCACTGGTAGAGTTTAATCATATCCAAAAGGCACAGTGATTTAAATGCCTAAACATCTGCATATAGACTTTCCTTTTGTTCCTGATTTTAGTCTAGCCCATAGTTCTCAAACTTCAGTGTGTCCAAGGATTTCCGTATAGGAATATACTCTTGAAACCGGGATAGCTGTACCTCATGGACCAATTAAGAGAATTTCAAGGGCAATTTAAACTGCCTGAGAATTGTAAGAAGCAGATCAACTATTGAGCCACTTCGGCCTGGAAATCAACTAAAGATGAAATCTTTTATCCCAAGTAACCATTCTCCGCAACTCTAGCGTTAACATGTGACACAAATGATGTGGTACTGATGAAGTACTAAAGTTTATGAATGACTTGCTTTTTAATTCTGAATTTAAAAAGCATGCAACGTTAGTCCTTATAAAGTGGCATGCATAATCTTTGGCATCTGGGGATGCTTTGCTGAGTGGGAGCGAGGGAATTTCAACCAAGTATCCAGACATGGAATTTTTAGCTTAGCTGTTCGATGTTGTGGCCTTTTCCAGTGGGTTGTGACTCTCTTAGGTTACTGTTGTGTTTTAGATTTTACAGCGAATTTTCTTCTTAATGTTAACCATGGATACATTTTTCTCAAGGGAAGAAAACAGGAGTAGAGAAAGAAAACATCTGGATCCTGTATGATAAAAGAATGATACTACAGCTATTTTTGTTCTTAACAACACAATAGCAATGCTCCAAAGAAGGCAAAAAGATGTGATCAGCATTCATAAATATTAATTTAAAATATTATGCAAATATATAAACCGTGTGTTTATAATGCCTCTAACATGCTTTAAATTTTCTTCAGTAGTCTATATTTACACTTTTATTAGTATTATTCTTGAAGCAAAATTAAGGTCTAGAAAAAAAAGACTTGACGTTCAGTTAGAAAGTTTGGTCGAAAAGAGACTCTTTGTCAGTCCCTCCTCTGTTCAAAGAAAGAAGAGATGACATTCTTCTTTCCTTTGAACATTGTAAGTCCATTTTCTCATTCAGTTACCTTTTCTTCACGAAGGGTCAGCTGAACCATTTGGTAGTAGAGGATATTTGCTGGATGGTCAGAGCAGCAGCCAGGCATTTAGTGAGGGAAATTTTCATGAAAAGAAAAAGAAAACCAAATATTAATAGTTGGAAACCCAGTTTCCAAGTCCAGAGGGCAGCCAGTTGAGGTCCAGACCATTGGGCTTGAAGCATCTTAATGAGGACAGTTGTGGCAAGCTAACAGATCTCCTGGGTTGCAATTTGAGTGTCTTTGGTGATGGCATCAGTTTTGCTGGCTTGGCTAAGCCCAGACCTAGCCACAGGGCCCTTATATTTGTGGGGCCCAGGATAAGAGCACAAACAGAGTGCACATATCATGGGCTTGAATATCTAAAGTTCTAAGGCAAGTCACCAGACAGCTAAAGACACATGTTCTATACATCTGTCTTGACAAATATGCATTCATAATGATTGAGAAGGCTACTTCAATTTAGAATTCTTGAAACTAAGTTCAGTGTCAACTAACTTAGAGGCAGTGGGATTGAGATGCCCTGATCTCTAGCTGCCAGTCCACTCTGGCTCAATCGCAGACTTAGGAGAGGGGTCCATGGAGACACAGGAGCAGTCTTGGGACCATCAGAGCAGGAGATTTCAGGGTCTCAAGTGCCTGGAGTGTGGCCTAGATGGGAGTGCTCCCTACCCTGAGGGGAAAGGACCACTGTACAAGGTTCCCAAGGAGGTCTATAACATACAAGGCGTACAGCAGGTGGCCATTTCACCAAGCTTAGGGCAGTGTTGCCTTTCTAGCAAGCTGAGAGGTAACGTGGGAAGATACAGAAAATAGACAGAAGGCCAGGTCCCTATGGAGAATTCTAGAAATGAATAACTGAAAGCACAGCATGATTGTATTCATTTCTCATAGCTGCTGGAACAAATTACCACAAATGTGGAAGCTTAAAACAATCGAAATATATGATTTTCCAGTTCTGGAGACCAAAGTCAGTATCCCCAAACCAAGGTATCAGCAGGGCTTCTTTTTCCCCAGAGGCTATTGGAGAAAACCTGTTCTTGTTTTCTTCTTCCAGCTTCTGGTAGCTGCTGACATTCCTCAGGTTATGACTGCATTACTCCAGTCTTCAAAGCCAACATCCTTAAATCCCTCTTTGCTTCACCTTCATATCTCACGCTCTGTGGGTGTATTCAAGTCTCTCTCTGCCTGTAGGTCATAAGGTTAGATGTGATTGCATTTAGGGTCCTCCTGAATAATCCAGGATCATCTCCTTATCTCAAGATTTTTCACCTAATCACATCTGCAAAGTCCCTCTTTTTTTTTTTTTTTTTGAGATGGAGTTTCACTCTTGTTGCCCAGGCTGGAGTGCAGTGGTGCAATCTCAGCTCACTGCAACCACCGCCTTCCAGTTGCAAGTGATTCTCCTGCCTCAGTCTCCCAAGTAGCTGGGATTACAGGCACCTGCCACCACACCCAGCTAATTTTTGTATTTTTAGTAGAGATGGAGTTTCATCGTGTTGGCCAGGCTGATCTCAAACTCCTGACCTCATGATCCGCCTGCCTAGGCCTCCTAAAGTGCTGGGCTTATAGGCATGAGCCACCATGCCCGGACTGCACAGTCCTTCTTTTTATATAAGGTAACATTTATGGCTTCCAGAGATTAGGACCTGATACCTTTGTGGGCCCATTGTTCAGCGTACCACAGCATTGTCATTGTCTGATGATTTAAATGACGGCATTTGAGGGGGAAAAAGGCTTAAAAATATGTTACTTTTGAGGGAAAAAGCAATTAAACTCATTACCTGGTTTAATATGAAGAGAGAAATATCTTCATCTTGGACATTATGAAGAATACCATCAGTGATGAGAAAAAAGTTTTTATTTTATTTTTCTATGTTTAAGGAGGAAAACTGATAGCAAATGACTGAGAAAGCAAGGCATTTTAGCCAAATATTTTTCTAATTTTGTTTATATTAATCAGTGCTATTTTTATCTTTGATAGACAGGCAGCAAACCACACCATACTGAAAATAAATTGAGTACTTTAAAAAAAAGGTAAATGTATTCAAATCGGCAGGGCCTGATGACAAGCTTTTTTCCTGAGAATGTGAGATAAAAGTCTTGAATTCAATTCAACTTTTCCATTAAACTCTAAAACACATACACATTTATTGAGAGACTGCTAGATGCCAGGCACTGGGCTACGTTTTGGAAACAGATAAATTATATCCTATACATGTCCTCAGAGAACTCACAATTTAACATGTGAAAGAGACATGGAAACAAACAATTAAGAAAACGAAAATACAATGTATTAAGTGCTGTGTGAGGGTTATGATTGAAATGTTTAAGATAAAGTTTCATATGGAGAAAAAAAGAGAACCTAGGAAAGTATGTGACACTCAGGGGACACTCAGTAAGTATTCGAATAAATGGACAGCCGGCTTTTCCTCCCCAACTTTCCAAACTCTACTTTAAGCTGCCATTATCTTTTGACTGAACTTCTGTAATAGCCTCCACACTGGTCTTCCAGCTGACACTGTTGTCCCCAAATCCATGCATGTCTTCTCTGCCTCCAATTGTTTTCTACCATATTGGAAATAAGATTTGTCTACTAGCCATGGCCTACTGGCCTGGACATGACCTACACCCTGCCTACCTTTGACTTTGGCCTATGTTCACCATTTTCCAGGCACGCTGGCCTTCTTTGTCTTCCTGGAAACTCAGAGCTCATTCCTGCCTCAGGGCCTTTACTCCTGTAGTTTTCCTTGTTTAACCTGGCTATTTCTTTTCATCCAGGTTGCTGCTCCAGTATCCCCCTTGTAGAAGGAACTCATCAGACCACCCTATCACAAGGCTTTCCCAGTCAATGTTTTTATTCACAGCAATTATCAATTTCCAAAGTGATCTTTTCTTTTTATTTTCTTTCATCGTACATTGAAATGCAATTTCTTTGAGGCAAGACCTTGTTAATCTTCTACAACATTTTATTCCCAGTGCCTGTCACACAATAGATATAAACTTTGGCACCTGGAATGATATGAAAATTCAAAACCTATATGGCTCAAGATGGACACCTTAATGAAAAGAATTTCCAAAAAATACACAGCAGCCCTAATGTTCTAGGCATTGGCACCATTGGCACCCTGCGATTTTAAGTGGGCTTAAGATTTTAATCCCATAAAGGTCACAGTGCACAGCTGTAAAGTTTTCATAAGGGACGATATTAGTGTTCTGTTCTTTCCAGACTCCTAGGCTGAGCTAGAATTATGACACAGGAGTAAAAACGAACTTTAAAAAATAGTGTTGCTTTAAAATGAGAACAGCCCAAGAGACAAAATTGTGGTGACAATTTAAACTAGTTATTCAAAAATGTCTCTTCCTTCTTTCTCTGGAGCCTTCTGCTGTACTTCATCAATAAAAATATCTGCAAGTGCTTTGCAATCAGAGAAGCTTATTATAAAAACATCTTGGTTTTTAAAAACTACTCAGTGATCAGTATTTTTCATTTATTAGTTTCTATGCTGTGTTTTGTCTCCAAGCCTCATCTCTCTCTTCTTTGAGTTATTGCCTGAACATCAAACTAGTATATTTCATGTGTCAGTCATATTAAATTAGAGGTTAAATTGAAAAAGCTCCTTTGTGTAAAGGTCAAGCTCTTTT
Organism: Colobus angolensis palliatus; assembly: GCF_000951035.1. NCBI lineage: Eukaryota > Metazoa > Chordata > Mammalia > Primates > Cercopithecidae > Colobus > Colobus angolensis. Next base: position 2,956,174 of record NW_012118043.1, read on the forward strand.
TAAAAAGCTTCTGGCATTCAAAGTTGAAGCAGTAAACAACAAAAGAGGATGGTGAAGTTGAACAAATGGGCCTTAATTGGCCATTCGACTTGGACTGATTTAAAAATGAATGCCTACCTCTGCATTCTGGGCTGTGTATCATATCCAAGGCAGGTCCTCTTAGTGCGCACACTTCAGATAAATATCATCTCATGCCTGCCTTGTTAAAAACTTTTGGATGTTGGCATGGTAAATACCCAGTATAAAGAGCTATCTCTGGCTCACACCTCTTTCCTCTGATTCTCCACTTAATCAGATTTAATCATTATTCATTAGCCTAATTCAGGAAACATTTAAAGCTGTTTTCACTTAATTATTTTAACTAGAAAAGCTTCTAGACCAGTGGAAATTTTTGAAGCCTGTAAAAACCATTAGAGCATAGAATGCTGGATAAGGTAGAGAGAAAAGGAATCAGGAGGCTTTTTCACTGAGAAGAGAATCGCAAGCAGGGCTCAGGCAGGCTGCTGAGTGGTGATGGGGCAGTGAGGAGAGAGATATTTTATTATCCTGTTTTCAGCCTGAAGCGGTTTTGAGTTAAGGACACCTGCATGGGAAACAACTATGTGTGGGTGACTGTCATCTCCAAGTAACACAGCCTGGAGTCCCAAAATTAAGAGCCTCTAAGAGAGTCAGTCTCCCAATCAAGAGGCACCATGAGGGATGTCTTTGACAGGGGTGTGAAGTGGCCATATGCCCAGGGTTCTAAAGAGCACAGGGATATCAGCAGTTTCCACCAGCAAAGTGGAAGTCTGAGGACACCAGAAGCAAGAGGTGCAACTGGCACATAGTTAGGCTTTAAAGCAAAATCAAGAATTTTTTTTTTTTTTACTTTAAAATTCTTTAAAGCTGGGGGGCACTAAAAATTCTCGACTGTTCAAGGCTAAAACTTACTTTGAAATCTGTGTTATCAGTATCTGGGATATCATAAATATTTAATTGATGTTAGCTAGTATTAATACTATTAATCCTATTAGCTGCTTGTCACCTGCATCCATAGAATCATAAAAGTAGAATTTTGATCATTTGCTCCAAACTTCTGCCTCTAGGGGCTTAAAAGTGTCAGGAGTTATTGAGCTGAATCTCTCACTTGCATTCACATCCAAAGAATTGTGCAGCAGAAAAAGTAGCCTTCTCCTCACTCTCATGCCTTCATTCTTGAAATAATTAGGCATGCCATGAGAAACTGGTGCACAGCTAGCACATAGCAATCACACGAAGGTTCTGTATCATTCATTTCAGGTGTCAACGAGATTAAGGAATACCTAGAGAACAGATAAAGCATGATTTCTAGGCATGTCTGTGAGGGTGTTTCCAGAGGAGATCTGCATGTGAGGTAGTGGACTGAGTGGGGAAGACTGCCACTCTCATTGTGGGCAGGCACAATTCAATCAGTTAGAGGCCCAGACAGAACCAAAAACCAAAAACCAAAACAAAACAGAAACCCAGTTCCCTCTCTCTCCTGAAGTTGGGACACTCTTCCCCGACCCTTGGACAGAAAAACTACAGGTTGTTAGGCCTTTGGACTCCAGGACCTACACCAGTGGCCTCCTGGGTTCTCAGGCCTTTATCCTTTGCCTATTGGCTTCCATTTCTGAGGCTTTTGGACTTGGACAGAGCCATGATATGGGCATTCCAGGGTCTCCAGCTTGCAGACAGAGCCAGTTCCCCTAATAAATCCCCTCTCGTTTATCTATCTATCTATCTATCTATCTATCTATCTATCTATCTATCTATCTATCTATCCATCCAGCTATTCATCTATCCATCCATCCATCTATCCATCTATCCATCCATCCTTCCTTCCTATTGGTCTGTCTCTGTGAAAACCCCGACTAATACAGATGTCCCTTTCCTACTGGTGGAGCCTGTTACCTGGGCCAGGGATTCTGGAAGTGGAATAGTGGCTAAATTTCAGCACCTAGTCACTTTCCTAAACTGGCATAAACTGGTATAAACTGGCACAGCCCTCCAAAGCAGTCCTATTGAAATGATCTGAGGAGGACCTTCTAGGAACAAGGCAGCAGGCTTCCTTGGAGAGGTGTAATACATTTAATTTTTAAATAATATATTTTATGTTTTAGAACAGTTTTAGATTTATGGAAAAATTGAGTACATAGTACAAAGAGTTTCCATTACAAACAAACCCCCCATTGCACCCTCCCATACCCCAGAGCTTCACTTATTATTAACATCTTACACTGATTTGATACATTTGTTGTAACTAATGAACCAATATTGTACTTAGTTATAAACTAAATTTTGGTGTATTATTAATTGAGAGTTTATTTGACTTTCCTAGTTTTTACCTAGTGTTCTTTTTCTGTCCCAGGATCCCATTCAGAACATCACTTTATGTTTAGCTGTCATTTCTCCTTAGACTCCTCTTAGCTGTGACAGTTTCTCAGACATTTTCTGTTTTTGATAACTTCGATAATTTTTAGGAGTACTGGTCAGATATATTGTAGAATGGCCCTCTAGTGAAATATGTATGATATTTTTGTCATGATTAGACTGGGGTTATGGTGTAAGAAGTTCACCTTGCCCACTGCCTAGACAGAGCCAATTCATCAAGACAGGGGAATTACAGTAGAGAAAGAGTAATTCACGCAGAGTTGGCTGTGTGGGAGTCTGGAGTTTTTTTTTTTTTTTTTTTTAACATTTATTATGACCAGAGCACAGTATAGTAGTGCCTGTCCTCAGGGAGCATACAATATAAATGGTCAAATCAGTCTCCCTGAGCATTGGGGGAGCAGAGTTTTTTAAAGATAACTTGGTGGGTTGGGGCAAGCCAGTGAGCCAGGTGTGCTGATTGGTCAGAGATGAAATCCTAGGGAGTTGGAGCTGTCTTCTTGAGCTGAGTCAGTTACTGGGTAGGGCCCCAAGATCAGATGAGCCAGTTTATTGTTCTGGGTGGCGCCAGCTGATCCATCAAGTGCAGGGTCTGCAAAATATCTCAAGCACTGATCTTAAGAGCAGTTTAAGAAGGGCCAGAATCTTGTAGCCTTTAGCTGCTTGACTCCTAAACCATAATTTCTAATCTTGTGGCTAATGTTAGTCCTACAAAGGCAATCTAGTCTCCAGGCAAGAAGGAGGTCTGCTTTGAGAAAGGGCTGTTACCATCTTTGTTTAAACTATAAAGTATAAGCTAAGTTTCTCCCAGAGTTAACTCAGCCTATGCCCAGGAATGAACAAGGGCAGCTTGGGGGTTAGAAGAAAGATGGAGTCAGTTAAGTTAGGTCTCTTTCATTGTTTCAGTCATAATTTTGCAAAGGTGGTTTCAGTGGGTTATGGGGAAGATCACAGAGGAAAAGTGCCATTTTCATCACATCATATCAAAGACTACATACTGTCAGCATAATTTATAACTGTTGATGTTGACCTTGATCACTTGGCTAAGGTAGTGTTTGTCAGGTTTCTCCACTGTAAAGTTACTATTTTTCCCTCTTTCCAAAGTGTACTCTTTGTAAGGAAGTCATTATGCATAACCCACACTTACGAAGTGACAAGTTATGTTCCCTTACATAACTTTCTGGAGTATCTGCATTGAAAAAACATCTTCTGCATAAAGAGATTTGTCTCTTACCATCCATTTATTAATTTATTCAATTCTTTATTTACATCAGTATGGACTTATGGATATCTGTTTTATATTTTGATTAATAATCCAATGTTATTTATTTTGTTGCTCTAAGTATTTTAGCTATTTTAGATTTGGAAATTGGTAGTTCCTTCTATTGGTTTCTGTGCCTCTTTGACATAATGGGGTGATTTTTTGGGGGGATAGTCACTTTCTTACTTTCTGACACTACAAGATGCTCCAGGCGTATGCTGTATATTTCCTACCCAGTGGTAGGAATAGCCATTTCTCCAAAGAGCCTTAATTCTTTTTGCTGGAGAATGAGATTAGAAACCAGGATCTTGGGTGGTTTCTTTCAGACCCTCTCAGATGACACAGGAAAGAAATACATGTGTGTATACTAATGTGCATATATACACATATCTATAAATCATTCTATATGTAAGCATCTATACCTATATTAAGTTAAACGTGAGTTCTAGCTGATGTCTCCAACTCTAATCTAATCTACCTTCTAGCCTCTTCCTCTTGCTGATCTGTAAATGTTCATTCCAACTGTGAGAAACCATTTACTTAATTGTTTAACTCCGATGCACATGAACAGTAGTGTCCGAATTTTTAACCTGTATCTCTGTGGAAAGCTACTTTATCAACTACAATACAGTACTTAATGTGTAGTTCCCTTTGGCTTTAGTCTTACAGACTGCATTTCCAAAATCTTTTAGGTCAGCTCTTCTCCTACCCCCTTTAATGAGGTGTTTTATACATTTATAATACAGTTAGATTCTCTTGTCAGTCTACATTCTTTCCTGAAATTTCCCATTGGGGAGGTATAATCATTTATTAAATAAATTAATCTTACATTTATCAAAGCATATCACTAATTGTATGGAAGATGTTTTTAATGGACTTATTTTATTAAATATGTGTGTATTTTAATTTTACTAGAAGAAACATATAACTAGCCTACTGAAACTATGATTTCAAGAACATTATTAATTAGGACAAATATCACTGTGTTTAATTTTAAAACTGAGCCATATTAATTAAAATTGACAGTAACAGAAGGATGGCTGTAATTTGAGAAATCCAGAATTAATTTATGCACAGGGTCCATTTACATGCTAGCTAATGCATTGCTCATTGAAAGTCCTACTTCAGCTTCAGATCTCTAACCTATGACATTCTTGGCATTTCAAAACAATAATTTGGCTATATATATATCTTAATTTTTTATCTAAAGTAGCAATGCTTCTCTCCCTCCTTTAGTCTCATACAGTTTTATGCTGCATGAAGCAACAGTTAATCCATAACTTTTCCTCTTCTCACCAAGTTGGCAGCTTCTTCAAATGGCATAATCTGGAGATCTCCAGGATCTCTTAGTAGAAGTTGGACTTTGTCAGCATCTTTAATAACACAGTCCTGATGGCAATGCTCTTGCTCTGACTCACCATATGGAAACCCAAAGGAGAAATAGCATCTTGGATAGAGCATGGATAGGACCAAAATATCTCAACATGGATGTGGACAGTGATAAAAACAACCAAACAAACTTGAAGGGTTTATTGAGGCATAAATTGTTGGGGCTTACTTTCAGAGTTTCAAATTCAGTAGGTCTGGGGTGGGGCCTGAGAGTTTTCATTTCTAACAAATTCCCAGGAGATACTGAAGCTGTGGGTATAGAGAGCACACTGAGAACCACTGGTCTAGTTGTTCAGGCAGTGGATTAAGGGAAGCAAAAGGGTAGATTAACCCTGAATATGTTATTATAGAAAATATCATTGCCTGAAGACAAAAGCCTAAATAAAATTGTTGGAGAAATGAAATGAAATGAAATGAAATTTAGACCTTGGACTTCCTTATTTTTATTGTGGTTATTAATCATAAAATCAAGTAAGACTAGTAAGAATGTATTAACTTTGTAAATAAGTGACAATTATCAACATCATCTTTGTTGTAATTTTTTTCTTTCATAGAAAAGTATCTCAGATTTTTAGCATGTATAACACAAACTTCAGTGCTAACACTTTCTAGCCAGGTGGTCTGAATTAAGTTTTTTAATCCCTTTGTGTCCTTCACTATGATATGGAAGTTATGGGATAATGGGAAATATATACTAGGTCTTTTCCCTGGTGTCTGGCACAGAACTCTTAAAACCCTTGGCATTTTCTGAGTGATAGGAGTGATGACAAAACCATTTCTGAGTGACAGGACTGATGACAAACTCATTGTTATTCACAACAATCCTCTTTCATGTGTACTTGCATTTACAGTAATGAGGTGACTCGCTGGGCCCCAAGAGAGCTACAGGGTGGGGACTGGTCATCAGAAAGACAAAGGCAAGATTAGAGGGTTTGAACTTTCAGCTTCACCGCTTACCTTATACCACTCAACCCTAGGGGAGGGGAGAGAGACGGGCTGGAGATTGAGTTCATTCACCAGTGGCCAGTGATTTACCCAATCAAGCCTATGGCTTGGAGACTCCATAAAAACTCCTAAAAGGTGAGGTTCAGAGAACTTCAAGCTGAAGAACACCTCAATGTACTAGGAAGGTGGTATATCCAGAGGGGGCGTGAACGCTCCACACCTGCACATGCCTTCTCCTGTGCATCTCTTTCATTTGGCTGGTCCTGAGCTGCATCTTTTATAATAAACAAGTCATTGTAAGTAAAGCACTTTCCTAAATTCTGTGAGCTATTCCAGAAAATGTTTGATCTGAAAAGTGGGTCTTGGGGACTTCTAATTTCTAGACAGTGGGTCAGAACTACAGGTGGTCTGAGTCTTGCAACTGGCATCTATAATGGAGGCAGTCTTGTGGGACTGGGTCCTTTACCTTGTGGGATGTGACACTAACTCCAGGTAGATTGTACCAGAATTGAATGTAATTGTTGGACACCTAGTTGGTATTCAGAGAATTGGAGGATTGGTTGCTGGAGTAAAAACAGCCCAGGAGTAATATTATTATTTAACTATAACAATAAGGGTTTCACCAGGGAAACATATCCACTCTAGGTATCACAAACAGAAAAGGATGTGATAATATTTAGGAGGTTACAAAACTGTTGTAAGGGCTAGAGTGGAAGTCAAAGTGTGGCCACTAGATTTTATATCAGTGTCCTGGAGAGTGAGGGAATTAAAGATCCCATCCAGAGGCAAAGGACTGTAGGAAATCTTGTTACTATCCAGTACTGCCCTAAGCCCTGTGGCATGTGGCTGGAAGGGAACTCAGAGGCCATTGTAAGAGTAATTTCTGTTAAGGCCCACATGTCTGCTACCGCAGAAGGAAGAATGGCTTCTGACTTCTTCCTGTCTCCCGAGTCTAGCGATAGAGCATCTCACTAGATGGCAAAATATAAATTGCATGCAGCACATAAGTTGTAACAGAGTCTAGGAAATGTAGTTTTTGGTCTTCCAACCCCTGTAATAAAGGGAAAAGCATGGAATAAAATGTTAATATGTGACAAACTTAAAAATTCATCATACATTCTCATAGGGTTTTTATAGGGCTTAAATGAGAGAATGTGTGTAAAATATTAACAGAGCATGTGGACGCATCTTACATATTTAGTAAGGGTATACATTCTTGCTGCTGCTGATGATGATGGTAAAGTCTTAGGCGAGAGTGACTGAGACTGGATATTCTGTCTTGCTTCATCGTTTTCTCATACTTTTGAATTTTCTACCATAACACAATTCTTATTTAAAAGAAAATTAGGCAAACCACCAACAGAAATGCTAGAAAGTCATGTTTTTTGTAGCTGCATATAAAACATTAGTATAGGATAGCATATTAGAAGAACCTGTAATATTAACTAATAAGCTAATAAGGAAAATATGTTTTCTATACAAACCAAATACATAGAGCGTTATTGTGGACATATTTGAAACTCAAGATGAACGTGTCAGGACAGTCTTCTCCAGCTTTGCCATTCATGGGAGTAGTTTTTTTTTTTTTTTTCCGTTTTTTTTTTTAACTCTCATTACATGGGTTCTTATTTTAGGTATTGAGTGAATTCTGAATCAAGCCTTTATTTCTATGATTCAATCTTAATTATTCTACCTGCTGTCTTCCAAAAATAAAAATGCTTCCAATTCCTGTGAGAACATCATAGTAAAAATTGGAAAAGGCAAATGACTAACAGGAAGCACACTAAATGTACCTGGAACATAACGAGTAATAGAACAATTAAAGGAGCTAATTTTTCAGTGAGCCAAGAGAGAAAATTCCAGTTAAAGGACTAATTAAAATACTGGAGCAGAAAATGTTATTTTCATGACAAAAGAGATCTAGAAAGCTTGCTCCTTGCAGAACAAATCTTAACATGTGACTGCTTTGACATTATTAATGTGGCATGAAGTCTACTAAGTTATTATTACTATAAATCTTTAATAATATAAAATATTGTAATTTGGTGTTTTAATCAAAGAATATTATTAGAGCTTTGCTCTACTTAGTGTGTTAAAATAATTCTTTCAAATACACCAATTATGATTGTCAGAGTAAGTGGGAAATAATTTATTTAGGAAGTGACCGCATTCTTAATGTTCCCTACCCACTGACTCAGAGCTGATTAATACTTTACAAACCAGATGTGATTAGCTGACAGCCTAGCTCAGAAGAGTCGTCTCATTACTGGCCCATTATCATGTTGGCCCTTTGCTCAAGAACTGATTATGAGCCAATTAACTACCCTCGCCTTCGTATGTAGAAGCACAGAACTGTGATATATTCGTCTTTTGTGATATTACCTACCGTAGTCATTTATTTTGAACATTATGAGACCTAAGAACAAATAGAAAAGAGATTTCTCCATCTCCAATCTTCTCAATATTGTTTAAATACCCCAGAAATTTAGGTAAACAATGAAAGGAGGGGTAGTTACTTCCACAGAGCCCTCTATTGAGTGAGTGCTCTGTACCTGTTCAACATTTACTAAACATCTGCTTTCACTAAAGCATAAGTTCTAGGAGGTCAGGATTTTATCTTGTTTATCCGTGAATCCAAATGCCTAAAATAGTGCTTGCCATGTAGCAGGTGCTTAATAAATGTTTGTTTAATGAATAATCTAACACTTAACACAATGCTAGTATATAAAGGCAAAGAGGACATGGTTCTTACTTTTAGAAAACTCCCGTTCTAGAAGAGAAACAAACATACAAACAAACAGAAGGAAGTAGGTGATGAGTTATTACAAGCAGGTACAAAGAAGAATGTGGGACAAGGGGAGACTAAATTTAGTGTCAGGAGGAGGTGGAGAGTTAAGAACAGAGCAAACTTTCCAGAGAGAGAGACACATAGGTTTTAAAGAATTGTTACAAATTCAATGAGCCAAATGGAAGGTTCCAAAAAAAGAACACAACATATATAAGGGTATGGATTTCTATAACAGCATTTCCATTAAATATAACATGGGAAGTTGTTTGCATAACCCATAACTGTTTGATATTTCATGGCCATTATTTTCAAATAGGGAAATGACAATACATGGGAAAGAACAGATAAGCTGAAAAAAAGTCTGAAAATGGCCCAGTTACAATTACCATTGAAGAAATTAACGCTTAGAGAGGCTAAGTAGCTTGCTCAATGTCACAGGGTAGCAAATAGCAGAGCAAGGACTGAATTCATGTCTCCGTTACTCTAAAGCCCATAATCTTATACACTAACGTTATACTGTTGGCAGTATTTGTGAGGCATCCACTCAGTTTATCCAGTCACTGAATTATTATACCTGAGAAATCAAATTAGTCATTCATGAAATGACCATGAAATCAAAAGGAAGCCTATGGTTTGAATGAGTTTACAGAATCCTATTTTCCTTCTAGCTTTTAGCTGGCTCATTGCTTCATTCATTTATTCATTCATTCATTCAGCAGTTCGTGAGCTCATGTATGTCAGGTGCTGTGCTGGACATTGCCTCACAGCACTCTTTGCCCTGGGCTTTGCTGGGCAGACCATGAGAAAAGACTTCATCTCCAACCTTACTTTTCCCAGGCTCAGTGAAGTGTTAATGCAAAACTAATTTTACTAATAGTATAGTTTTTAAATCTAGGATTCTGGAGTTGAACAAAACATTGTTTATTGAATAAGTCCTAGAGTTCCCCAAAGGGCAGGAGTCCTTTTTATTTTAGGACTTTAGGGGTCTATTGTTCACTCGGCGGCTTCATATTATTGATTGCAGAAGCTTTAACCATTAGCAAGATTTTCATTTAGGTAAATAGCTGATTCTCAATGATTGCTTTCTCTTTTGGGAATAGAGAAAAAGAAGATAATTTATTTTCATTTTTATTTTACCAAGAAGACAGGAAGTGTGGCTGTCTCACGTATTAATGCTGATTTTGTCAGGGTTTGCATTCTGTGTCCTAGAGGAGTTGGTGAGTGTTTGAATCTGCGTATCCTAATTATTCTCATTTCTTAAATGGATCCAAATAGGCTATGGCCAGATTGAATCAATGTATCTCAATCAAAGTGCATGTGACAACACAATTTACAATCTGATTGTCTTTATTATGCCTTAGCCACAAGACACTTACCTCAGATTTTCTTTAGCCATCTAGAGAGGAAGAGTAGATAGAATAAAGAGCATGGTCATGTTATTTGACCTTAGTCCACCTCCCAGCTCTGACACCTCTGTGACCTTGAACACATTGATGAATCTCTCTATAGAAGAGTCTACTTATCTTTTTTTTTTTTTGAGACAGAGTCTTGCTCTGTTGCCAGGCTGGAGTGCAATGGCGCAATCTTGGCTCACTGCAACCTCCGCCTCCCGGGTTCAAACGATTCCCCTGCCTCAGCCTCCCCAGTAGCTGGGACTACAGGCACCCACCATAACACCCAGCTAATTTTTTGTATTTTAGTAGAGACAGGGTTTCACTATGTTGGCCAGGATGGTCTCTATCTCCTGACCTCATGATCCACCCGCCTCAGCCTCCCAAAGTGCTGGGATTACAGGTGTGAGCCACCATGCCCAGCCTAGAGTCTACTTACCTATCACCTCCCTACCCAGATTTTAATAGGGGTTTTCATGTATTTTTTTTTCTGTAAATTTTACACACACACACACACACACACACACACACATGCACACACATAAATCAGTCAACAAACTCAGGTGTGTAAGTCATGTAACTTTATTTTTCAACTCAAATCACCATTATGCCTGGTGGCAAAACCAAAAATCTTCCTTAGTTTCAATTCAAGGTTTTCTTTTTCTTTTCTTTTATTATTATTTGCTTTATAGACAGTTCTCACTCTGTTGCCCAGGCTGGAGTACAGTGGTGCAATCATAGCTCACTGTAACTTCAAATGCCTGAATTCAGGTGATCCTTCCATCTCAGCCTCCTGAGAAGCTGGAGCTACAGGTGTGCACCACCACACCCAACTAATTTTTCTATTTTTTTTGTAGACACAGGGTCTTGCTATGTTTCCCAGGCTGTTCTTGAACTCCTGACTTCAAGCAATCCCTCTACCTTGGCGTCCCAAAGTGCTGGGAATATAGGTATTAGCCACTGTGCCCAGTCTCAAGATTTTCTAAGTCAATTCAAGTTATCTTCAGTTTGTTCAAAGTGTTTCTCTCTCCCTTTTCTTGGGGATAATCTACATTCTAGGTGTTGCAGTACTGGTGGGAAGTGGAGGCATGTGTTCTCTCATTGTCCTCTGTTACAGTTCAAGGCTAGATCTACATACTGGATACTTTCTCATCCTTGATTCAAGCAGATGACCACCATGTTCTCATGGTTTGTATACAGCAAGCCCTCTTGGGTATGCTGGCTGTCTTGCCTGTCTCTCTACCAGGAGTCACACCAGGATGTATGGGAAAAGTTGCCTCAGGCTCATCTGTGTGGGCACTTCACACCCCTCTTTCTACTTTACTTCTCCCAAGGTAGGCCCCACCTATGACCTTAGTGAGGTGGGCTCCCTTGCTTGGGTTTACCTAGAAAACAATTCATTAGCCCTGTGCTCTCAAATTGCTCCAAGTCTATGTGTATCTTCCCATCTGCACACCCAACCCCCAGCCCAGGGACACACCAATGTGTAAAATCTTCTCTTCACCCTCCTTCTACCCCCATTTCTTCTCCCCTTCTAGCCTGGAAAACTGCCTCTGATCTGGCCTTGAGCCTGAGGGTGAGAGGACTTGAAAACCTGGTTTGGCTGAGGTCTTATTCTTCTGTGTCTATGCATTGTGACCTGGTCCTTTATGGCCTTTGCTCTGACACTCAAAACCTAGGCTTTGGAGAAAAGACTCAAAAGCCATTTTTTCTCTAATCTTTTTCCATTTTAAAGTATGAAATCTGAGAATTTTGAAGCCTAAACTGACCTGAGATGAAACTAAACAGAAGTAATAATAGTTCATGAAAGAAATTACTTGGGAAAAATGCAAACAGCCAATTCATGTAGAGAATAAGGCAAAGTATGTTTATTACCTAATGATGCTCAGGTCATTGATGGTTTTGATGACTTTTTGGCCTTAGTTAGTTGCACCACTCAGAATACTGGTTAGAGTCACTTGGCATATTCAAAGTAAGACAGTCTTACATTGTGACAGAATTTGCCCTAAGGATAATCGTGCTATATTTTACCACTTTTATTTCTCTGATCCAAGTTTTATTTCTCTGGAGTTCACAAACTGGTCACCATTATTTTCTGTAAGAAAGAAAATCTCCTTTATAAAAGATAACTCCACAGTGCCTTGGATTCCCAGGAGGTGTGGCTGGGAAGGAGGTTAATAAAGTATTTAGAGGGACTCTACTGAAGAGTGGATTTGTCTATTGTAAAATTGCACATTAAACATTTAAGCAATAGCTTTGTAATGAGAAGTTAAAGTCAAAGTGGTCAGAGGTTGTCCTCAAATCTACACTTGAGATTCTCACGGGTCTCATTGAGACAGTCACACGTGCAACTGAAGGCAACATTGTAGAAAGCTCTTTCTTTGAGGTTAAGGCCATAAACACATACTTTCATTTGTGAGAAACAGGTTGCTAATGGTTTTTGAGGTATCTCTGACATGTGGGAAAAGGGTAATGAAGAGCTGCTCCACTTCTCTTGGTAGACTCTTTACTTTATCCATGATTAGATCATAGATTAAACCCAAAGTAAGACCATTTCTGAATAAATACTAAATAGGACTTGGGAATCTAAACTAAGGAATTTGTGGATTTTTGACAAAGACTCATAAGCTGGCACCAAATTTCAGACAATGCAAAATATTTAAAATTCATGGCATAGTGTGCTTACCTGTTGAGGTGTGAAAGCTGGGCCTTCTGTTGTCATCAAGTTCATCCTCTGAATCAGTGACACATGCTCCAATAAACATCAAGTGACAGCTCCTAGTCACTAGCCAACACAGGGTTCCTGGAGTAGATCCAATCCTCAGGAACAGAAGCCATGTAAATAAACTCTGTTGGGCAGTTCATGTGCTAAGAGTGAACCAGACTAAGACATCAAGGCGGTTCTTGGACATATTGTAGTAGCTGAACAGATGGCAGGCAAGAAAAGTGCTTAAAGAGTCATTGGAGCACAATTTCAAGTGATGTCTCACATCCGTTGACAGTTGGAGAGTGATAGAGGCAAACAGATCATGGGGATATATTACCACTCAGAAAGGAATGATTTGCCTCAAAGATAACCTAGGAAAAGGACACAGTAGGACTTGTTCAGAAAAGGGCAATGAGTACAGAGTGGTGACTGCAGCTTAGGCATTAAAAAGGATAAACAATGACCTTCAGGACATATCCTGGGTCAGGAATGTAGCAAGAGTCAGTTTGTCACATCTTAAGAGAATCATGTTTGTCACGGGGCACTACATTCCATATCATATTGACAGTAAGAATACTTGATATTAGAAAGGGATGGGTACAGCCAAGCACTTCCTGGCTCAGAAATATGGTTGAGGACACGTAAGGAGGCTGAGCCTGCTGGTGCGAAGGTGGTGAGAGCAGCTGTGGAGCTGGACACTAGAGAACTGAGAGACAGAGTGAACGAAGTGAGGGCTGATAGCTAAGCAGAAGCACGATCCTCATCCCTTTACAGACCCCACAGAGGCCTAGGAAGGAGCAGTAGAGTTCAAACTCAACCTTAGTTAGGTGTGTATATGGAATTAAGAGAACTGATTGGGAACTTAGACTTGGGGATCAGAGGCCTACTCAGCAGCCTTTCTTCCTCCCTGTGGCTAACAGAACCCCTATGTTGTTTAGGTGTTCACCTCTTACACACATGGTTCTTCTCATTTAATAGTAAATCCCTATTGGTGAAACCTGGCCCCTTGCCAGAGAGTGACTGTGATCAGGCATGTACTCCAGTTCTGGCCAATGAGACTTGGGGGATGTCTCTTGCGGGCCTCTGGGAAAGGTTTTCACTCTCCTAGAGGAGATAGCCCTTTAGTCTCTGGAGGCTCTTGTGTCTCTGTGTAATGGCTAGAACAAGATGCTGCAGCCATCTTGTGACCACAAAGACATCAGTCTGTTGATCTAATGAAAAAAGCAGAGCTGAAAAATAAGCAATATGAGCCAAGAATTTTTGTCAATTGTAGCCTATGACCTCTTTAGTGATAAACCTTTTTCTTTTTCTTTCTTTTTTTTTTTAAGTCATGCTGACTTTTTAGAAAGCTTAGTAGTGGTATGGGTGCAAGGCTTTATATTCTCCCTGTCCATCCATCCATCCATCCATCCATCCATCATCAATCATCCATTTATCTATTGCTTATTAAGTGCTTGCAATATGTTCCAGGCATTTCAATAGGTGCTGAAATTTATGAAGATAAATTGGAAATAAGCCCTGCTTTTATAGCATTCATGCCTTGCTAACAGATGATAATGTGATATGAAAAGTCATTTAACACAGGAATATGTAACATATCTTGGTAATGAAGAGTGAGAAGTGATGAGTTCTTGTCTCCAGGTCAGAGTTAGGTCATACGGGTCATGCAGAGAATGATCAGAACTTGACCAGAAGAAAGGATGTTCTAGGCAGTAGGAACTGCAGAAGCAAAGAGGAGAGTAAAGAAATCCCAGCCGCTTCATCTCCAAATATAAACTCATGCAGAAGGTCAGGCCCTGTAGAAATGTACTGTCTGCATCATATGGGAAGCCCAGAGAATGGTGAAGAAGAAAAAGAGATGAGTTAACTTTATTTAGATCCTGTAAGGAGGAGAAGGTGGGTTTGAGGAAGAGTTGGAGATGAGTTCTAAGACTAATCCTTGCTCTTGAGTTTCACAGTCATGCCAAAGTACCAAAATATCACCTTTTCAAAGGGGCTCAACAAGTGGGCACCCTCCCTGACATCCTCAGGACCTCCTCTCTGGTTCTGATTGTCAAAATCAGATAAGCATTTCTTTCTACCTCACTTGGCCTTGACACGTGCACTTCAATTCCTCAAGCATTTATTTAAACAACTACCTGCTATTTGTGTCATATGGTTTGAAGAACAAGTTATAGAGATGGATACCAAGCTCTGTACTTTTTAGCTCACAGGCTACAAGGGAAAACACACACATAACAAGTAACTATCATATAATAGGAAGTATTGTAATAAAACATATCTACCCAGGTTAAATCCTTGAGGGATACAGTAAGGGAGAGATTGTGCAGGAACAAAGAGTAGGTTATATTTTTGTTTATTTTGAAAGACGAGTAACAGTAAAGGTTGCCAGGCTGGGAAAGGCCTTAAGTAGCAGACACAATGACAATAAGGAAACCCAGAAGAAGATGTCTAAGGTGAGAACCTTCTAGGGGGTAAGAAGTCACAGTAAGGTGAGTTGAGGCAGAGGAGTGAGTGTACAGGAGCCTGGGGTGATGAAGGACAGAGAGGGCTCCTGGGAGAGTAAAGGTATTTTGTGCCATCCCAAGGAGTCTGGATTTCATTTGTTATGTATTTACTTTGTCTCCTGTATGCCCAGGACTGTATTAGGATCCGCAGATACTAAAGAAAAAAGGGCACAGTCCCTGCTATCATGGAGGCCTGGCCCAGTGGAGGAGACAGACACATGGACAGGAATAGGAGGGCTAGCTTGTATAGAACCCTAATCTGTGCTGGCGTACCACCTAGTTTATGTCATCTATTCCTTACATCAGTCAATGAAGTAGATACTATTATGCCCATTTTACAGATGAGGCACTGAAGTGTAGAGAGGTCAAGTAATTTTTCCAGGACTTCATGGCTGAAATGTAGAAGAGTCTGGATTCAAACTCATGTCTGTCAGATTCCAGGGCCAACACAGTTATATAGAAGTTTGGAAGCTTAATGGGGTGGTATTTAACTCAGGCTGGGGGGCAAAGAAGACTTCCTTAGGGAGTTGATGCATAAGTTTAGTTTTAAAAAATGAGAAAGAGTTGGCCAGATGATGAAGAATGGGTGTTCTAAGCAGAGGGAATAAGGTGTGAGGGTAGAACTGCCTGGTGGTAGGAGAACCAGGTGTTGGCAAAGCACCTATTTTCATTATGAGGCAGGGAGGGGCAGAAGATGAGCTGAAGCAGGGGCAGCTCGACAACCTTTAGATTATGAGGAGAGGCTCAGACATCGTCAATCCTAACATAACCAATGGACATTTTCACCATCACCCACTCCTCTCTAACGTATCTCCACCATATCAGTTACTGGGACCACCATCCATCTCATTGCCAGAGCTTGAGAGTCATACTTGTTATTTCCATCTCCTCCACCCCCTAATCCAATGAGTCAGGAATCCAGGAGATTTATTCCTTCAAATATATTTCAAATCTGTTCCCTTTAATGTCCTCACTGCTGGCTCCCTCCCCGAAGCTGAGACACTATAATTCTTCTCTTGGAATATGACAATGGTCTCCTTCATGGCCTCTGTGCTTCCACTCAGCAGCCACAGCAACCTTCTGAAAAAACAGGCCACACACCTTCCCATGCTGCTTGAAATTCCACGCCTTCTCTTGCATTTCAGAAAAAATCCAAATACCTTACCACCACTGGCAAGGCCCTGCCTTCTTCTCTGCATTCATCCATCCCTCTCACCCCTTGCCCACTTTATTCCACTTCCTTTCAGATCCCAGAAGATGTCATCTTCCTTCTAGCCTCAAGGCCTGTGTCCATCCACTCTCCCTGTCTGGAGTGCTCATCTCCTAGATCTTCACATGACTTCCTCCTTCCCATCCTTTCCATTGCAGCTACAGTGATGCGCTCCTAGATTCCTCCTCCCATTCCCTCCATCTCACTCCCGTTTGTTCTCCACCACTGGCATGTCGTTTTCTCCAGTGTCCTTACCACAATTCATGGCTGCCTCCTCTCTTGGTCTGTAAATTCCCAAAGAGGGCAGCACCTTGTCTGTTTTGTTCACACTCAGCCTTGAGTGCCTCACCCAGAATAGTTGCTATCCTTAGAAATGTATTTATCATCTGTTAATAGTTTAGTAACACCTCCACCCACTAAACTAGCACCCAAAAACAGCTATCAGGGACAATATTCGAAGGAGAAGAACATAGAGAAGAAATAAAACTCTGTGCAGGCAACAAGGGGAAGCCTAGCCATAACTGTGACTTAACAGGCATGGGGCCATGGTAGCTACTCTGTACAGTGTCTAGCACAAAATAGACGTCAATAAATATTTGTCAAACACATTAATGTTAGCTAAATGATTAAGTTGACAGAGACAAATAATGCAGTAGTAGCAGACTCTACAGTGGTGAGCAAAAGTAATAGCCCAAGCATAGATGGGTCATTGTCAAAAGCATTGTCTTCATCTATGAGGGGAAAGCGCTCAGTAAAATAATCCGTTTTATTTTCTCAGCTGTCTTTTCTCTTTACTATCCAAATTTGAAGTGAAGATTTACTTTGTTATAGAAGATGAGCTCTGCCAGCCATAAAATTTTGGCAGGATAAAGGCAGGAGCCTTTTCCCTCGGTAGTGAATAAAGTATGATTCACTAAAGAGTAATCTAATAATAGTAAGAGAAACTAGTGTCGGTCCTAAAGAGTAGCCAGAGAAATTTTGGTCCTTATAGGCTAATGCAGCATGGATAGGGATATGTTGAAATAGAAATGCTTGTAATTTAAAAGGGACAGTGCACTGGGTCATTGGAATGGGTTCTATTGATGCTCCAATTAGTATTCTTACAGAAAGTGTTTTATAAGATTTTCTTCATTCACCATTTACATTTGGAAATGTATTTACGTATTTGCACTACTTTGATTAGAAATGAAAAGATTTGGATTTCAACAGTTGTCTCCTCATCTCAGAATACTCAGGGAAACTGTTTTGTAATCTCTAGATATCAATCAATGAATATTTATTATTTAATACCTGCTATGTGCCAGATGGTGTTAATTATAAGTTTGTTCTCTTTTTTGTCATGTTACTTAGGCTTTTATCATTGTGTCCTATCATTAGGGAAGTGGCTCCTATTCTTACAGCTAATTTTTTTTTCAATTTACTAATGACTTTTTGTGGAGGTGGGGATATCTTCTATTCAAAATTTTCTAAGATTCATCTCAATCCTCCAGTGATTATTTAAAAGCCCCACAGTTGCAGTAAGTTCAGTCATATAGGCACTGGAATGAGTCCTTTAAACTTTATGCTGCTGCTTTTGCAAAGATGGATTCCTTAAGAATTAAGGAAAGATAACTACTCTCTTGGTCACTGTATTTCCAATCAACCATATCCTCCCAGAATATAATTTCTTCCCTCAGGCATTTTAGAAAAGAGACAGATTTTTTTTTCAGGCAATGAAGATGTTATTTAATTAACTGGGTCAATACTTTTTAGAACTCTGCCCACAAAATGTACATTCACCTCTGGTAACCTCTTACTCTAAAAATACTTATATTACAGCTTATTTCATGGACAAGTAGCTTATCCCTTGAAGGAATGTGTCACATACTGTGTTCAGAATACTCAGGGACAACACAATTCTAATGATGCATTATGAGACAAAAAAATTAATATGTGGTGGTATTACTTTTTTTTTTTACCTTTTAAAACAAACTTTATTGAGGTATAACTTGCATACGATAGAAGATACCCATTTTAAGTATACAGTTAGAGGCGTTCCAACAAACTTATATTTCATTTAAACACCACATCAATCAAAATATAGAGCCTTCCCATTATGCGCAGAGTTTCATTGGAGCCCATGTGCCGTTAGTTTCCCTACCCCTGGCCATCAGTAGCCATTGATCTGAACTGTGTTTCTAACTATGTGCCAATCACCAGGCTAGAATAAAGAAAAAGACACCTCTCCTGTCTTCAAAGCCTTTAAATAGTAGTAGGAGGAAAAAAAGAACACTGAAGAAATTCCACAGAAAAATAGTGACATACTCAAGTCTGGAGGATATATCATAGGGACAGGCATTGGGGGTCTGGGGGCAGAAGCACAAAGGAGGCTTGTACCAAGCCATGTGAGGCCTAGGCTCTTGTGCAAACTCTGTTTCTGACTCTGTGTCCTGGTTTTCATGGCTATATCATGAGGATCTTGAGCCACCTAACACTGAAAGGCTTTGATATTATATGTGAGGGGCGACTGCTCTAGTCCCTAGGAGTGCCATTCATAAGAAAGTCTCTAAATACTCTGTGGTAAGTAAAATGTCTGACTTCTCTCACCAAATCCATTTTCAAAAAAGTTAATTGTTTTCGTGTTTAATACGTTAGACTCTTCTCATCAGAAGCAATCATTGTAGTTTTGTTTCAGTCTATTTACATAATTTGACATAATTTGAAGGAGTGACTTTTTGTTTCAGTTTTGAGAAATATGTTAATTGATGTTTTCCAGCCAGGAAATGACTACATGAGGCTGTCCTCAACTGTCCATCATTTCCCATGTTGGCCAGTCACCTTTACCTAAAGAGAACTTTCCACGAAGTTAAATTTCCAGACACACTCAAACAGGGAATGAGATGGGCAATGAAGACATGTGTGTTAGTCTGTTCTCACACTGAGACTGGATAATTTATGAAGAAAAGAAGTTTAATGGACTCACAGTTCCACAGGCTTAACAGGAAGCATGACTGGGAGGCCTCAGGAAACTTACAATCATGGTGGAAGGCAAAGGGGAAGCAGGCACCTTCTTGACGTGGTGGCAGGAGAGAGACAGTGTGTGAATGGGGGAGTGCCACACCCTTTTAAACCATCCGATCTAGTGAGAACTCACTCACTATCATGAGAACAGCAAGGGAGAAATCCACCTCCATAATCCAGTCACCTCCCCCGACATTGGGAATTACAATTCAACATGAGATTTGGGTGGGGACGCAGAGCCAAACCACATCAACATGAGAAAAACAATCTCTGCAGTGGGCTTCAGTTATGACAAGGAAAGAACTTCCATCTCCAGAAACCAACTAAATAATTGAGCTATTATTTAAATGTTGTTCTATTACCTCTGACCATCAGGGGTGTTTATTTTCCTTCAATAGGCAAAGTTTCTCAAACTTTGAGTTGAACTTAAATTCTCAAATTCAAATCACCTGGGAATCTTGTTAATCTGCAGATTCTGGTTGGTACTCCGGCCTGGGATTCTGCATTTTTAACATACTCCCAGGTAACCAGGATGCTGCTGGACCACGGAACACACCTGGAGGGGTGAATGAAGTGCTAAGATGTCAGAGGACTAGGGTGATCTGGAAAACTGGTCCCCTGACCACACTCCCTCAAGTTCTTTATATTATAAAAGGTCTATAGTTTAGAAATGTCACGTATTCAGGGAACATGCTTCCTGCAAGTTGAGTCCAGTATAACATCAATGCTCTGACAGTGCTGAAAATATTATTGAAAATACATATTTGCAATAGGGCAACCAAGCCATTAGTCTAGCCTTCTGGCTAAAAAATGTGTCATCCTGGCCGGGCGCAGTGGTTCACACCTGTAATTCCAGCACTTTGGGAGGCCGAGACGGGCGGATCACGAGGTCAGGAGATCGAGACCATCCTGGCTAACACAGTGAAACCCCATCTCTACTAAAAATACAAAAAATTATGTGACAGGCGGGTGTGGTGACAGGTGCCTGTAGTCCCACCTACTCGGGAGGCTGAGGCAGGAGAATGGTGTGAACCCAGGAGGTGGAGCTTGCAGTGAGCTGAGATCACACCACTGCACTCCAGCCTGGGCGACAGAGCGAGACTCCATCTCAAAAAAAAAAAAAAAGTGTTATCCTTTGGATTAACATGAAAAATATGAAAACCATCTTCTGTCCTCACTCCCCAGGGATGTGTATACCAAGTGTAGAGGTGCTATCCATCACCATCCTGGCCTCTTAGTGGACTTAAACTTGAGGCAATGGCAGGTTTGGGTCCCTCCATCCAGGACACCTGGACTCTAAGGTGTCTAACTCCGTGTGTGCAGAAGTCTTATCAAATTTTTGTCTTGACCTTGCTTTGCAGAAACACAGGACTTTGTTTTGTTTCATTTTTTTTTTCTGCTTATTGGTTTGTTGATTTCTAAAAGCAATCTTTGTTCCATCAATCACATACCCAGGGAGACATATTATTTTTATCACCTAAAGAAGGCAGATGCTGAAACTCAGAGCAGATTTATGTGTTGTTGGGTTTATTTATCTGTAGGGGTACCAGAACTAAATCAGCCTGTTGGGTTGACTAGGGAGGAGAGAAGTGGAGAGTAATCACCAAACTATAGTCAGGAAACTGAGGGGAAAAATGACAATTTGAAAGTTGTACAGAAAAAATAGGTAGCATTGGTGAAAGCTACAACTGGTGATATGGGATAAAGGCCACACAGGAACTCATTTTTAAGTAAAATGGAGAATTAGGAGACAGCCAAGTTATTGGTGTCCTGAGCCCTGTTTGTACTCAGCAAATATTAAAATAGCAATTGTCAGAAATAATTGAGCTTTGTGTAGAAGCAACAGATAAATAAATAGAAAATCGTCTTGGAAAATGTAGCACCAATTAGTGGCCCCAAAAGACAAAATTGGCTAAGAATGAAAGGAAAACTTGGGAAAAATTGGGAAGTGAAAAGAAAATGTCACCAGACATAAGGAAGGGAAAACAACAAGAAAAGAAAATTAAGGCCAGAGGATTTTTGACTAAGTAGAAAAGGAAGGAAGTCAAATGTGAATTCCACAGCTTTTGTGAGCCTCTGAGAAGCCAGGCTTTGGTACAGTGGCTTCTCCTTAGGGTACATCATCAATTTTTATTGATAATGATGACTTATTTTAACTTGCAAAAAAAAACCTACCGGATCAAGAAGAATGGTAAGTAGTATCCAGTTTTGAACCTGACAAAATTGGAGTTTGATACACTTCTCCCCCATCCATCAAATTCTGTGAAATTTAACAGATGCTGCTACCCTTTGTTCACTTTTTAAAAGCTGTGTTCACTTTTAAAACTTTTTCTTGAAGGCCATCTTTAAAATAATGTTTTTGTTTTAGATGCTGCCTAGTTAGATTGCTAAAATGTAAACACCTTCTGTTTAAAAAAATAATAATGTGTTTGCTAGGCTTTTCCTCATTTACTTCTGTCTGATGTCCATTGGACTCCAAGTGTATTAAAGTTCACCTCAGCAAGAGCTCTCCACTTTCTCTTCTTGCTCTGAGTTGTTACCTTGTGGCTGTTTTTCTCCTTCCTCCCTGTCTACTACTGCTGAGCCTTGTAACCAAGGCATTCCTGAATCTACCCATCACTTCTCCCCGAGGCTGGTGTGAGGGACTCTGTAAAGCTGTGGCTGCTTTAAGAAAGTTCTGGGGAGGTAGCTGTATAATGTAGCACCCTCCTGAGTGCCCAGGGGAGGACTATCAGGGCTCACCTCCAGATCTTTCTCTTTACTCTTGATAACCGCCTCTCCAGAGACTGCCTACCTACAGCTGCACCTGTGCAGGCACCGCTGAGTTTTTGGAGTAGCACAGACTGGAAAATTCAGCACTTCGAAGTGTTTATTCCATGGCATAAAAGAGATGAAGAAATGGAAGTCCCAGTTGAACTCCTCCTGTCTCCCCACATGAGGGGTTTCTGGCTTGGTTCATGTGTATGTCTTCCTCCCACATGCTGTGAGGACCTGGCCTGGGCTTGCAGTTAGGAGATGTCAGGGATTTCAAAGAGGCACTTAAAGAGAGGACTTCTTTGGGGTACAAAGATTATACCTGATAATATGGACTTCTTTTGGGGGGGGTGGGGGAAGTGTCTTACTGTCGCCCACACCTCACTGCAGCCTTGACCTCCTAAACTTGAGGTATCTTCCCACTTCTGCCTCCCAAGCAGCTGGGACTACAGGTATGTACTAATGTACTACCACACTTGGCTAATTTTTTCTCTTTTCTGTAGAGACAAGGTCTCACTATGTTGCCTAGGCTGGTCTCGAATCCTGGGCTCAAGTGGTCCTCCCACCTTGGCCTACCAAAATGTTGGGATGGCAGGCCTTGGACTTTGTTCTTTTAACCATGGTAAGGCTCAAGGAAAATACTTAAGGACTGAACATGGGCAAGAGCTTTAAAATAGTAAATTGGTCATTCCCATCCCTGAACAGCCGATATTTCATTGCTATTCCTTTGCCTTCCTAAACTGGACCCAGAAAAGCGATTTGAATGTGAGAACCTAAGACAGGCACTTTCCAGCACTCTGTCCATTTTTTTCAGCTGAAGATTACAGGCGCTCCTTAAGGACAGGTGGCTGGGGAGGTTCGCAGGGGCAGCTGAGAGAGATTGCTGGAAGTAACGGAAGGTGGAGAGGGGAAGGGATACTGGCTCTTTGCAGTTACAAAGGGTGTGTCAGGACACCCATAGGCCTAGGAGACATTTCAAGGAGGCTTATATTGGGAGGAAAGCTTGGTTTCCTGACACCTCGGTACACCTGGGTGGAAAGAAAAAACAAAACTCTGCACCTGCTCATTTGTTCTTTCTTCAGCAAGTGAGGCCGGAGGCGTTGGCAGCCAACTGCATTCTCCTCAGGTGGCCCCAGCCTCATAGTCCTCGTTCTGACTTTGATTGGCAGGAGAAGAAGAGAAGAGAACAACCCTGAACCTAGGTAGAAATCTGTTTTGCTTTTTCAAATTACTTGCCATGTGTATAGTTATATGGACAGAAATCTTGAAATATGTGCCTCGCAATTCCAGTAAAGAACCCAAGTGTGAAATATATATATATATATATAAAATACATATACACACACGTACACACATGCATATATGCATCTTATATAATAACTCTACATATATTTATATACTATATAAGATATGAGATGTAATACCATATATAATATGTATTATATATGTAGTATCAGAATCTTTACAAAAATCAATGGGTCTTAGTTTAGAACATTCATTTGGAAGTCTTTTTAAAATTTCAACTATTAGGGTTAGGAATTACAGCAAAATATGAGAGAAAAAGTAAATTCTTTATATAAATTGAATAATGATTGGGCATTTACTCAATAGTGGGAGCAATTGTGGGAACAGTTTTTCAGGAGGAAGCTATAAAGGGTCTCACTGTATGAAGGTCTCTCTGATTTCTCCGACTGCAGGCCTCTTCACAAAGGCCTGCAAAAGGTGTTACCTGTTTGATCTGCATATGGATTGATGAATGAAGGATGAAGGGTAATATTTAGATTGGAAAGCTTATGCAGGATCAGAACTGGGGATAGTTCAGTACTACTATAGCCATATGGCTTCTTTTTCATTTATTATAAATGTTCCTAACCAGGAATTGTTCAGCACCTGTTACATGCCTCGCACTGACCTAGGCATTGAAGATGTGAAGAAGAAGAATATATGATACCTGCTCTAGGCCACATCATTGTAAAGAATCTCACCATCTCCCTGTTAGGGAAAGCAAGCAGATCCTCAAATAAAATAGTGTCTTGATTAACTGGGGCAAAGGCAACTAAATGCTGAGGACCCAGAACTCTATCTTTTAATGAATTTCTCCCATCCCTGAAAGGCCCTAGTTGGGGCCTTTCATCATAGATTTTTATTAAAGACACAAGAAAAGGTAACATTTTCCCAAGTAAAATCAGGGTTTAAATATACAATTGATTTCATCATCAGGCCTCTTGCCTGTGCAGTTGGTGCCCCGGGCTGCTGCATCCCACATGTTTCCCGGTAGAAGTGGAGGTGTGTTGAGGAAGCTAAGAGCCCTACCCCAAAGTCTGTAGACTATAAGATAGCAAGTCACTCAACTAACTTCAAAGATCTGTCTGCACAAGGAAAATCTGAGCCCTTTATCTTCCATGGAACATAAATGCCCACAGTTAAAGCTTCTCAGTAAGTGTGTGTTTTGTCCTATAAGAACCAAATACAAATTTATAGAACACATTGAGAAGTTAATGTTCCATTTATCCGTTTAAGATTAAGCAACCATTTATTGAGCTACCTACTGTGAAGTAAGCATAATAGCCCTCTAGGTTGGTATTGTTTTCATTGTGCAGAGGAAGAGACTGACAACTGAGGGGCTAAGTTGTCCTAGATTAAGTAGCTACTAAATAGCAATGCTTAGAGCTGGACTCGGAGTTTCTGATTTCAAGTCAAATGCTCTTTACCTCATATTCAATTGTCACCTCGAAACTCAGAAATTAAAGCCCTAAAGGAATGGAATTCATGACTGATAATTTTTGATAAAAGGAGAAAAAAGAGGAAGTTTTCAATACACGAGATATTCCCTGCATGGGCTGATCCTGGTGAGCAGCTGCAGAACTGAGCCGGAAAAGCCTGTGGGAGGCGCTATGAAGGGCTTAAAGAGCAAGAGCAGAACCTGGCTGTTCAGGCACACGGGAAGGGGCCAGGAAGGTGGTGGAACCCAAGCATTTCACTCCATGAGGGTTTCAACTCCAGGTGAAAGCTGCTGGGATGGCTGGGACACAGCTGAACCTGATCCAATCTCGCTGGCACGTTGCTGTCTGGGCCTTTAATTCAAACCTCTTCATTCTATTACAAAGGCAGAAATGTTCTTTCTGTGAGGATGCTGTTGGTGTTATGGATACTGTTTCAAAAAAAGCATGAAACAAGTAGGCAAAGAAAACATTTTCCCTTGAGTTTCTTCTCAAAATCCTGTGTGTGGGGGAGAGAAATATGTAAGAGGAAGAGAAAAATGTAAGTAAACAGTGCAAATCAAACCTGTAGGTGAGTTTGCACATCCAAAGATTGCAAAGAGGAAAAAGAGGTTATTTCAGCTTTATGTTGTTCTCTCTGAATGTTTCCTTTTGTTCTTAATGTTTTCAAGTCAGATCCTGGTAAATGTGCCAATTCCTATGAAATGGCTTAGGTAGAATGCACTCTCTTTTTTTTCCTGTTTAACTCCACCTTACCTATTTGATTTTTAACTTGCGTGGCTTGAACTTTCTGTAACCATCTGGATTCTTCAGTTGTTGTTGAACATGATCAGCTGATTAATTTTGGCCACTTGAGAATATTGCATCCACATTGTGAAGTGTAGATCTACTAACCTTGCCTCTGTATAGCAATTCATTTTTCCTTTCCTTATCTGCAAATGGACAAGGCCATTTGCAACAGAAAATGTGATTTTCGTGTGTGTGTATGGACTTGTTTGTATCCTCAATCCCAATGATATAGCTCTCTCTGAAATGAAGAATTGCATTGACTACTAAAAGGACTTTACTGGAAGAAAAAACACCCTTCCAACAAATGGGGTGCATCTTGGTTCAAACTAGTATATCAGAATTCACAAACACAAATGCAAAAAGAGACTAGACCGGTGATGTAAAAGATTGAAACCACCTAGATACAAGGGTGGTTCAGTCTGGCAAGTGTAGAAAGTGTCCCTATCAAAAGGAGGCAGCCAGGCAGCCACCACTGAGCTCCAATGGATTGTTTCCATTGTTTCCATGAGAAAACAGTGGCCCAACGTTGACAGATCTTCTTATTTTCCAAGAGAAGCTCATAGTCTGAATTTTCATGTATAATCTGTTTATTGTCAGCAACTAATTCTAACAATTTCATAAACACTCACTGCCACTCAACAACCAGTTTTCAACTTCTATCGTAGCTGAGGAATTAAAGAGAGAAGCCATACTCAGAGCCATTCGTTGGGAAATGACCTTGACCTTAGTTTACGACCTTGACACAAAACATCTAATCCAGTGACCAGCAACATGGTATCACCTGGGACTGTATTAGAATTCATAATTTCAGCACCTGCCTCCCCAACAGATCTACTGAACAATAGTCCAGATTACCTAAATGATTGATATACACATCAGAGTTGGAAAAACACTGATCTGTATGAGGTTATGTTTAGTGTAAGGACATCCCTGATATCCCAGAGGGGGTTCTTCCATGGCATACCCACCCTGTGAGGCTCTTGGGGAGGCCTTTTTAAACTCTAGGAGCTACTGATTGTGAAGCAGCTGAAGGCTGTGATTCATTTGCCGTCCTCCCTCTCCATCCCTCCTTTCCTTGCCCTTCCTTCTTTGCCCATCCCTGGTCTCATGAGTTGTGGTCAGTGAACACATTGCTGTTGCCTCCCATAGACCTCTCTGTTGTGCAAGCCAACAGCAAAAGAGCCACATAGGCTGGGCGCGGTGGCTCAAGCCTGTAATCCCAGCACTTTGGGAGGCCGAGATGGGCAGATCACGAGGTCAGGAGATCGAGACCATCCTGGCTAACATGGTGAAACCCTGTCTCTACTAAAAAATACAAAAAAAAAAACTAGCCAGGCAAGGTGGCAGGTGCCTGTAGTCCCAGCTACTTGGGAGGCTGAGGCAGGAGAATGGTGTAAACCCAGGAGGCGGAGCTTGCAGTGAGCTGAGATCCGACCATTGCACTCCAGCCTGGGTGACAGAGCGAGACTCTGTCTCAAAAAAAAAAAAAAAAAAAGGAGCCACATAAATGGCATTGTTACCATTCTACATTCTCCCTTGGAAATTGTCTCTTTTATTCTTTCCCTCTCCCTGCTGCATATTCGCTCACTCAGCATCTCCCCTGTGGTTGTCATCTTGGTTGTTTACTTATCTGAGGATTGATTTGTTTTGTTTTTGTGTCAATACTTTGTCCCTCATCATTTGAACTGGCAACCCTATTCTGGACTGATTTCCTAACTTTGACCTACTACTTCCCTAGGGTGCTCTTTCTGAGTATCCTTCTTCCTCTTGGTTCTCACAACCTCCTAAAAGGAGAAACTTGCCTGAGTCCTGCCTAATCTCCCTGACCAATGTTGGCCACTCTTCTCCGCTTGACAAGAATCTGGGATAAGACACTCTAACTCATCTCTTCTTTGATGAACTGATAATTAACTGATAAAACTTAATAAGAAACTAAGTATGTGATTTTTTTCCCTTAAAAAAAAAATACCGACATAAAAAAAAGGCCAGGTGCAGTGGCTTATGCTTGTAATCCCAACATTTTGGGAGGCTGAGGTGGGAGAATTGCTTGAGCCCAGGAGTCTGAGAGCAGCTTGGACAACATAGGGAGACCCCGTCTCTACAAATAATAAAAAATTAGCCGGGCATGGTGGCACACACCTGTAGTCTTAGCTACTTAGGAGGCTAAGACGGGGATCGCTTGAGCCTAGGAGGTCAAGGCTACAGTAAGCCATGGTGGTGCCACTGCACTCCAACCTGGGCAACAGAGTAAGATTCTGTCTCAAAAAAAATGACATTTAAGTCTCAAAGAAAAAGCATCATTTCTCTTTTGAAAATGGCTCAAAGTAACACTTATGTGAAATACAGTCAGGTTGCTATGGATAGTGGCTTGGTGTGTAGTAAGACAGAAGAGAATTTACTCTTTTGAGTATAGACTGCACATTTTGAAAGTGCAATTAATTGAAGATGTCCTCGTTGGCAAATCATACCTCTTTGGACAATGTGACCTGCAAAACAGTGTTTTGATGTCATACCTCCCCAGGTTTTCTATGACACTGAGAGGACGCTCGACGCTGCCCTCACTTGGTTTTACAGTCTCGGAGCCCTTGGCTTGTTATGTTTCTTGTCACTCTGACCAGGGCTGTCTCCTTCCTGCCTTGGCCTTCCTCCCTAATTCTTCCTCTCCCCACTCTTATCATAGCTTTCATTTGACAAGTAGCTTCTGATCACCTATGTGTCCATTATCTAGGGATCTGGAGATGGCTAAGACAGAGATGTTCCCTGCCCTCATCCTAGCAGGAAAGACAGACACAAGACAATCAATTACACAATTAATCATTTATCCTATGCTGAGTGCTATGAAGAAGTATAGGCATTATAAAAGCTTTTAATAAGGAGATCATATTCTTTCAGGAGAGTCCAGAATGGTTTCCTTAAGAGAGTGATGCTTGACGACTATTTGAAAGATGTGGGCAGGGTAAAGCAATAAACATAAGAAGTAGTTCAGTTTCCCAGGGCTAGTAACAGTGAAATACCATAAACATCTGAAGTCAAAAGAGATGAAGTCATTATTAGAAACCTGGAAAGAGAACTGTGTGGACAGGACCCCCCAATTGGAGCAGTGGCCTTTGAACAAAGGACAAAGGAAGCCCATACAGACCCTAAAGAGAGGGAACTGAAAGAAAAAGAATAAATAACCTGTATTAGTCTATTTTCACGCTGCTGATAAAGACATACCTGAGACTGGGCAATTTACAAAAAAGAAAGAGGTTTAATGGACTTGCAGTTCCACATGACTGGAGAGGTCTCTCAATCACAGTGGAAGGCAAGGAGGAGCAAGTCACGTCTTACATGGATGACAGTAGGCAAAAAGAGAGCTTGTGCAGGGATACTCACGTTTTTAAGACCATCAGATCTCATGAGACTTATTCACTATTATAAGAACCACATGGGAAAGACCTGCCCCATAATTCAATTACCTCCCACTGGGTCCCTCCCACAACACATGGGAATTCAAGATGAGATTTGGGTGGGGACACAGCCGAACCATATCCTGCCCCAACCTGACTCTTATTCCCCACTCTGATCTCTTGCCAGTGCCCCTTCACCCCCATTGATCAAATCTAACTAAAAGCCAGAAGAGCAAGGTTATCCATTGATGGAGCCTATATAGATCAGCCTCTTGGGGTACATGGTTTGGTGGAAAGGGTGGATGGAGAATGGATCTTGGAGGGCATAACCATGTCAAGTATTTTGGCATTTGATGTAATAGTAATGGGAAGTCATAAAAGAGTTTTGAGCATGGAGATATATGGTCAGATTTGTGTTTTAAAATAACCATTCTGGCTACACATTGGTGGGAAGTGAGATACAGGGAGACCATTTCAGTAGCTAGAGAAATATCCAGAACAGATGTACTAGACTGGACTTGATAGTGCCTGAATTTGAAACCAATTCAAAATGTAAAATGGCAGTTTAACACCAGATTACATAAGGTGAGGAGGTAGGGATGTGTTCAGAATGACTTCAGTTTTCTGGGTGGGAATTGGTGCCTTCATGAAAAAAAGAGACACTGGAATAAT
Source organism: Colobus angolensis palliatus (assembly GCF_000951035.1). Taxonomy (NCBI): domain Eukaryota; kingdom Metazoa; phylum Chordata; class Mammalia; order Primates; family Cercopithecidae; genus Colobus; species Colobus angolensis. The sequence goes on from NW_012118043.1 coordinate 2,986,084, forward strand.
GCCACGGTTCTGGATAAGAGCCTTTGTGCAGACTTACAGCTGGTGAGTTTGAGGTACCTGCAGGTCCTCCTCAAAGTCAGAAAAGGATCCTTCATGTTAAATGTGATAGGGAGGCTGCTAGACTTTCTGTCGGGTCATCTGGGAAAGCAAAATGGGTTGTGTCCCAATTTGGAGGAGTTAAATGAGTTTTGCAAATGCCACCTTCTATCTCCTGGGAAGGTTGAGTTTTTCGACACAGACAAGAATAACTTCATCTGTTGTCATTCTAATCCCAAACTGAGAATTTGTGAAGAAGCCACTGTCAAGTTTGGAAAAATAGTGCTGGTTAACAAAATCAGTATCTGGTGCCAGATTTTGAGTCCTGTCAACCTTTTAAAAATTTTTGCTTTGATAACTGACTAAATGCTAGAAAATATTGTTAATTATACATTTTCCCATCTTCCTCTCTCAGTCTCTGCTTTTATTTCTTCCTTCAGCTTTTTATAAAACCATAAAATTTTAGTTTGAAATCACCTTAAAAGTTATCTAGTTTTATTTCCCAAATTTGCGCCCCCAAGTACACCTGTATCTGTTTTTTGTTTGTTTATTTCATCCTGCTCACCCCTGACCATGGCAAGAACAATACCAGTATCTGTTTTCTGTTTTATAGAACAAATCAATATCCTTTTTACAGAATACTTAAGTAATGTTTAAATTTCTTCAGGGAAGGAGGCTCACTACTTCTCACAATTATCCATTTCTTTTTTTTTTTTTTGAGATGGAGTCTCGCTCTGTTGCCCAGGCTGGAGTGCAGTGGCCAGATGTCAGCTCACTACAAGCTCCGCCTCCCGGGTTCACGCCATTCTCCTGCCTCAGTCTCCCGAGTAGCTGGGATTACAGGTGCCCGCCACCTCACCCGGCTAGTTTTTGTATTTTTAGTAGAGACGGGGTTTCACCGTGTTGGCCAGGATGGTCTCGATCTCCTGACCTCGTGATCCGCCCATCTCGGCCTCCCAACGCGCTAGGATTACAGGCTTGAGCCACCGCGCCCGGCCCACAATTATCCATTTCTACTGCATTCTTTGGACAATTTTTCAATAGGCTGCTCTGACTCTTTGTAATATCCACCTCTTTTTTTCCCCTGCCTCTCTAGAACAACATAGATTAAATCCTTTTTCTTTCTTCCTTATGACCACCCTCCAGTTTTAAACTCTGGATACCATGTTCCTTCTTGGCTTTCTCCCAGCCAGCAAACACAGTCCTACAACTCTTGCCCACCTAACATGATTCTAACCTCCAGTATCTTAGGAGGCAATTTCCCAACAGGGTGTTTTGAACAAGAAACTATGTTAGCTGAGATCCAGCCAATGTTGAATACATTGGATTTAGTATGTCCTAATGTCTGCACAATAACCTTCCATTGATACAGGTCTCTTCCCTCCATCCTACCACTCCTTTTGTGATAGATCTGCCTTCTTTTTTCATCTTCTCTTATCACTTCACTGAGTCTTCGGGATTTTGTGTTGTTTGAATATTTTTCTGATGTGAAGGATTAAACCCATTAAGGTATTTGTGACTTCCTGGAAAGCTTGCCTTTACCATCTTCTCTTTGGGTTCTTCCTCTACTTTCTTCAGAGGGATCTGAGATTAAATGTGGTGGTGGGTAGTGTTGGGAGAAGTGGTCACTCTGATACACATCTGAAGCAAAACCACCCATAAATTCCCAAGATCCAATACAACGAACCACTTAAAGGAGTAATTTCTTCCCAACAAGGTCTTGGCAATTTTCTGTAGAGCAATTAGATTTTTTAAAAAAACACATATGTTTCTTTGCTGAAAACAACTTATTAAAGGCTTTTCTTGACAGCTCCACATTGGAGCCATTCTCAACTCACTGGTTCTTTGAGGGAGATGGTTAATGCTAAGTCATCTTTTGTGTTTCCCAAAGAAAGTAATAGCTAGAAGAACTAAAGAATCCATTGAGTCCTTTAGCGGTGATTGTCTGCATAAAGGAGGACATTATGCCCATTTTATGGACAAAAAAATGGAGGAAAAGAAGAAATAGCTAACTTGCCTAGGGTCAAAGAGCTGGAAAATGGCCTTCTACACTGGATTGTAATAGTTTGTTTACTTCTCTGTTACCCCCAGTAGATTGCCCATTATCTTTTTTCATTCTATGCCAAGCAACTGGCCAAGGTGCTGGGCATATATTAATCACTCAATTAAAAGTCCATTATATGGCCTAATAAACTTAATTCTTTCCTCTTCCTCTGAACCTCATTTTCATAAAGGAAGAGGCACCTATTCTTTCTGTGCTGCATCCTCAAAGATCAAATCAAGCTTGATAATAGCAGGTGCTTTTTTCCCCAGAGAAATAGAGTTGTTAAGAAATCAAATCATCAACTATTGGGCCATTTATTATTCTTGACCCTCATCTGCAGATGGTTCATGAAACCATCTGTAAATAAAGGCCAGGTTCTGCCTTACAACTGAATTCAAAGCCTGCTCAACTCAAATCAAATGGGGACTTGCAGAATGGTATACATTTCAGTTCAGTGCTAACAGTGTAAAGCCAGTCCATATGTCAGGGTGATAGGGGTTAGTGGGCAGGTTGCAGGGCCATAGTTGAAGAGTAAGTTGTAACAATTGTCTGGTATTGTGTAGAGCAGATGACTAGGTGATTGTTAGAAATATTTCCACAGATTGTTCAGAACTAGCCCCATGTAGCTCTAGCCCTGGAGTTTGGTCAGTTAGTATTGTGTCAGAGACACTTGTGAATAACAAGGCTTAGCAAATCAAATTACCTTCCTTAACAGATACTTCTATTGCTGGAGTGGTGAGAAACAGGAGCAGTGATCTCAAAGCTCAGGATCTATAAGGAAATAATTATAAATGTTTTGGCCTGGAGCGGTGGCTCATGCCTATAATCCCAGAACTCTGAGAGGCTGGGAGGCCATAGTGGGAAGGATCACTTGAGCCTAGGAATTCAAGACCAGCCTGTGCAAGTTGCTGAGTCCTCTTCTTAAAAAAAAAAAAAAAAGTTTGTGTTTTGCTTTTTTTTAATTAGCCAGGTGTGGTGGCACTCACCTGAAGTCCCAGCTACTCAGGAGGCTGAGACAGGATAGCTTGATCCCAGGAGTGGGAGGCTGATAACACCACTGCACTCTAGCCTAGGTAACAGTGAGATCTTGTCTCTAAGAAAAAAATTATTTTTAGTTTTTTTTTTTAAAGAGTAAACCTTCTATTATTCTTTAATGCATTTTGGTGGTTTCTCCTATATTTGATTGGTGAGTAAAACCTATTATTATAAGAGAAGCCTATAAAAAGTCTGGGTGCTCTGAAAAGTGATTCAAAATATTACAAAAGTTCACTTTACAACTGCAAAGAAATTTCAAGTAACAAGGTGTATTACATGCCTCATAAACAAAACAGACCATATTAAACTCTCCATTCTAGATTTAAAAGGTTTCAAAAATATATTTATATGGTTGAAAACCAAGAATCAGGGCAAGGAATTGATGTTTGATTTTTATCACTCACAAGATAAATTGTTCATTCTATCTTGTCATTAATAATAACATATTTTAAAGCCATCAATTGAAGAGTAAATAGTGTAACATCCTAATTTGAGTTAAATATGTTTAAAGCATCTACATTATTTATGAGTTTGTTACTTGTTGGAAAATTGATCTGATTGGGGAAAATCCAGAGAGTTGCATTTTCTTGTTATTTACATTCTATTGCAACCAGCAGTGGGCTTTCTGTTTCCAAATGCTATAGCTAAAGAACATAAATCTGAGGGGATATGAAAAGGGATGGAAAATTTTCTGGAGTGATAGATTAGGCAAGTTATATTCAAATCACAAGTTTTATTCCCTTTGCTGAAATTCCAGACAGCAGAGGGTCTGCAAAAATTTTCCAGTCCTGATAAACTCTCTTTAGGAGAAAACTGAGATTCTAGTCTTTGTTCTGCTACCAACCAGGTTCTGTGTGACCAAGCCTGGTTGGTCATGGTTTCTATAGTTTTAGAATAAGGGATCCTGGGCTGAATAATTTCCAAGTGGCTTCTCCCCAAACCTAAACAACTGATTCCAAGCAGTGTTGCAGATTCATATTTGAGGAGAAATGGCAGCACATGGGTTGTGGGGTTGTAGATAAGCCTCTAAGCCCCTTGAGCTAGTTACTTGGTCTGTGGAAGGAGAATAATGGGTCTCAATTTTATTCACCTTCCAGGAAGGATAAGAAAACGCAACCATGCATGTGTTTTTAAAGGTGAAAAATCGTGACTGATGGCTGAGTGTGCATGCACAGGGTAGCAGGATCCCTTCTTGCTGCTTTTGCCTGGCTGAATTTTATACTTTGAGATACTTTTGAAAGCTTCCTTACTTGAAAGATTGTATGTACATGTATGTGTGTATATAAATGTATATGTTTGTGTTTGTACACATGCACACTCACCCCTCCATGTTTGTGCTGCCAATTAGAGCTTCTGAGTTGATACAATTCATCACAAAGCAAAGAAACTTGTTGTTTTTCTTTGATGAATATGCAATTTCTGCTGGGATTTTTTAAATATTTGATGTGAAACTTGAAGATTCTCTTTGCCACTTTTTAAAACTAGGTAGGACATTACGGTACTGAGCATCACCTGTGATGACACCAAAACAACAATCTGTCTCTTTCTCTACTGTTGGGGAAGATTGGGTGTCTGTCCCTAAAAACAAGTCTCTGTGGAGCCACAGATCAAAGGAATAATGGAGGTCTGTTAATTTCAGTGGACGACACATTCTCTCACTCCCCCTCTCCCACTCCTTTTTTCATTTCCTACTACGAGGAGCTTCAAATTGGAGTAAGGAGGTAACTACGCCTTGAATCCTCACATGCTGTTCAGTAATAATGCTATTCAATAATCATTGTCTCTTAGCCACAAATCAGCAGGGAGGCCAAGTCACCAAGCAGTGGGTATTGAGTGCTTATCTATCTGTGCACCTGTGTTAATTGCATTTCAGGCAGCTCTGTTTGTGAATTCAAAGTGCTGCCCCTTAAGGAAATTACCATCAGGGTACATTAATGGCTGAGCTATTTTGCTTAAACAGTACCCTTATTTCGAGTTTCATGCTCAAAGTGTGGCTTGGGACCAGCAACAATGATACCACCTGGAACTGATTAGAAATGGAGAATCTCAGGCCCCACCCCAGACCTCCTGATCCCCAGGTGCTTAGTCTGGACTTCAGAGTGCCCAAAGGTATTGATTTAGAGCGCTTATTCTGGCCCCTGACTGCATTTTGTAACAGTGGAGGAGCTTTTTAAAATACTGATGCCTGGGCCCAACTTACAAAGATTCTGATTTACTTGGTCTGGGGTGCAGCCTTGGCATCATGATTTTGAACTCCCTATGAGATTCTCATATGCAGCAGAATTTGAGATCACTAAATTATACAATATAGCAATACATAGCAGAAGAATTCACCAATAAATTACCCAACATTTTCTGCCCACACCTGTGAATTATTACTCACTTGTGTTTGGTGGTCCATGTTACTTTTTCCAGTAATGGCTCCCCCTGTTCTTCCTCCTCCTACTATAACTCGTGTCTAATCCTATCTGCTCTTCAGGATATACTCACCTTCAATGTCTTCTTCCCCCGACTATGGCTCTCTTTCCCTCCTCTGAACCCTTTATCACTTTAGCTTTAGCTTGCTTACTGACCTGGTCATTTTTTCACTTAGTAGTCAGTTATTTGCGCTTGTGTCTTATCCCTCCTCCCAAGCTGTGAGTCCTAGAGGACAGAAGCCACATCTTCTGAACCCCTTAGCACCTAGCAGGACTGGGTAATGGGTACATGGAATGAAGATGGGAACAGAAAAGGAGGCAGAATAGCCCAAATGTGTTGTCTCTCTAAATTAGTCACATAAGAATATTCTGAGAATCATCTTCTAAGGTTTTAACGGTGTGTAAGTGGAATTTAGGACCTGATGAAATAAAGGAGAGAGCTTTACAAACTGATCAGTGGGTGGAGACTGGGGATACAGGTTGAGAGAAGAATGGCAGTGAGAAAGGAATGCTTACATCCAGTGAGTACTAAGCATAGTTTTCTCATGGGAGAAGGTGGGATACCCAGAGAGGACAGAGGTGAGGAGCTAGCTCACAGCATTCTAGTGTCCACACATTTCAGGATGGTAGTACACGCTGACCAGTTCTTCAAAGGAGGTTGTCATTTGAGGCACATGGTGCCTTTAGTGAATGTGACCAAGTCTTACACTGCCTTCATTGCTCCTCTCATTCTTCTCTCCTGGGTGTGCTTTAGGTAAGTCAGAGAGTGGGCCAAGTGGGGCTCTGTGGAAGGGATCCCCTTTCACAACTGAATGGGCTGGCATGCTCCCAGATAGTGGATATGATAGACACAGAATCAGGATGCCTAGTCAAGTTCTTGCCTATGTTTAGCTCATCTTTGAGTAGATCTCTACCTCCCACTGCATGTCAACATTGTGATTTATGCCCATTCCATATTCATGCTCGGAATTTATATCATTTCCTCCAAGAACCTTGAAGCACTCCACGGAAGGGAGGCTTGATCCCCTGCAGGCAGCTGTGTGGGTTCCTATAGCAGCAGAAACTGGCCCAAACATGCAAGGGTGAGTGAGGGCTTCTAGGAAGGCCCAGGAAGGTGACAAGTTTGAGGCAGGTGGGCAGCAGAATGTGTGGGAAATGCACTCACTTAACTTTGTTCTAAATGTCTCAGGGTCCTGGACCCTGGGACCACAACCATGATTAAAGGACAGTTTATTTCATCACAACCTTCTGTCTGAAATCTTTTCTGTTCTTAAAACAACCTGGTGGCCACTTCTAGACCCACGTGACACCAGATGTTGAACTGGCTTGCAGGGGAAATATGAAAGACACGATGTTTTCCATATCCTCTTACAGCCAAGTTAAATGTCCAAAGGGAATATCTAATAGATTATCCATAATGCTTGAAGAGCTCATCTCATTATGATATTCTGTCAAAGATATTTTACTAGGAATAATGAACATAGTAGTTGACTTTATATTTGGGAAACAAAGGAAAAGCTATCTTAAATTTTCTACTTAGTATTAAATAGTAACAAGTAGAAAAAAACATTTGTTTAAGTCAAATTTCTATTACTTGTAGGGTTTACTTGTTTATAAAATAGGAATCATGATGGCTTCCCAGCTGGGGTGTGTGTGTATGTGTTTGTGTGTGTGTGTGTGTGTGTGTAAATTTTAAAATACATAAAATGTACTAAGATGGTGTTTGACACAGAATAGGTACTCAAAAGTTGTCTGTTCCTTCTATCCCTCCCTATGTGTTTTTATTCATACTATAGTCTTAAATTTTCAATACTGGAACTCCCTTCCAATAACAGATAAGTGTCCTGAGAACTACAGGATAGAAGACAGCTAAGAAGACAGTAGAGGCCAGGGAAAAGGAGAACTGTGGGGTTGTAGTTGTTTGGGTGATGGCCATTGCAAACAAAATTTTGGGGTGGTCAAATGTCCTGGCACAGAATTTCCCAAACTTAACACACTCTCTTCTGCTCCTAACAATGAACCTTCCCCCCATTGCTCTCCATCTTCCTACTGCCCCCACCCCATTCACTAACAAGCCTCCTCTTTCAGACTGGGGAAAAATTGGAGGCCACTTTCCCCTTCTTCTGTGTAGAGGTACCCGAACTTTTGGCTTCCCTGGGACACACTCTAAGAAGAATTACCTTGAGTCACACATAAAATACACTAACACTAACAATAGCTGATGAACCAAAAATAAGTCATAGAAAAATCTCATAATGTTTTAAGAAAGTTTATGAATTTGTGTTGGACCACATCCAAAGCTATCCTGGGCTGTATGTGACCTGTGGGCTGTGAGTTGGACAAGCTTGCTCTAAAGCCTGTCTCCCTCCACCCCTTACAGAGGAGAGAGGATTAAGGCCAGGCAATCTGCAGTCTTCATGGATCCTTGTTCAAGATACCATATAGGATATATATGGGGCCTATAGGTGTCCCATATATAGGATTTGGTTGGGGACTCACCTGTCGCCACAGCAGAGCTGAATGGGGCTTCACCTGGCTCCCTGTTTTCCTTTAACATGCCATAAGCCATCAAATTGACTGCTTCATCCTCTTTTTCTCCACAACCTTTTAATTAAACAGAAAGAACAAAGTCTAAGGACAGTGGGCCAAATGGATGAAGTATTATTGTGAGATCTGAGCATCAGCTTTACCTACAACAGGACTCCAGGAGCCTGTTACACTCCTTGGGAAGAACAGCCCATACTGGGCCCTAAGGCAAATCCACAAGCAGAGCTACAGCTCAGTCAGGACAGGCATTGCCCCACTCCCCTATCTCTGTAATGGGTAGCAGATGGCAATGGTTCCCTGGATTACTAGAGAAGGGTTTCTTCTTTATTTATTCATATTTTGTCTGTTGGGTTTTATACTATTTAAAGAAACCACCTTCAGTAGGAAAGGTTTTGCAGTCCAGGGGAAAAATTCAGAGTATGGGCAATCCCAAGTATAGAGGAATTCTCCTTACCTGGCTGTATTTTTAAAATTCAGTAAATACGCTGTGTTCCTCTCAAAGCCTTTCCTAAGTCCCCAAGTAAAAGAGAGTTGGTTTTCTGTGGATATGATCTGTACCTCTCTTAGGACACTTACCACTTTCCACCATGTGCTGTGCTTATGTAGATGACATCTCTCTCCTTCTGGAAGACAGAAACCATGTGTCTGACTCACCTTTGCATTGTTATATACCTAGTATATAGTAAAGGCATGCTTTACTAGGTATATATACTAGGTATATAGTAAAGTATATATATACTTTAATTGTATAGTGAAGTGTACATATCCATATATATACACACACACACACACACACACACACACTTAAAGTCAGGTAAATATATACTTTACTGGTATAGGTGTATATATATATATGTATGTGTGTATATATATATGTACATACACACACACACGGGGTATAAGAAACAGTGATGAAAAAGGGGAGTCATTTATTTGACACCTGTAGGAGCCACATGGTCCTACACAGCCTCTAAGGCCCGCATCCTTCCACCACCCAATTCCGACTCACCACCTCCTGCCACTAATCTTGATAAAGCAGAACTATCATTTTGTAATACCACTCCTGTCTGTAAGCCCCACGAGATGTGAGCTTCTTCGTAGCTTCTCCTCACTCCTTTGCAACCAACTCATCTCACCTCAATGCCATTTTTCCGTCTGGAGAAAGACCTGGCTCCCCTTATAGCCAGACTTCTTAGAAGGGTTGGGTATGTTGCTTATATCAAGTTTCCTCATTTTCCATGGACTCTTCGACCCATTGTAATCTTGCTCTAGCACCCATACATCTAATGCCTCAAATATTAATAAAATGCTCTCTTGGCAACATCCAGCTCTATTCATTATACCCTTCTGGAAACACTTTCTTCCCCTGACTTCTGTGACCTTCTAGTAGATTCCCGCTCATGTCTCTGTCAACTCATTCTTGGGATCCTCTGCTGCCTTATCCTTCTCAATGCCCTCCAAATGCTAGAGTTCCCCAGCAATCAATCATGGGCCCTCTTTCATTCTATGTTCTTTCTAGACTTTTATTCACACCCAAGATTGCAATAACACACCACACAGTGTCTGCTCTCAAATCTATCCCCTAAGAAAACCCTTCATTGAGATTCAAATCTGTATACCCAACAGTCTGTCACATCAGCTCCTTCATCTCAACATTTCTAAAACTGAATTTGCAATCACTTCTGTAAAACAAAGTTGTCCTTCAATGTTCCCCAGCTGGTAGAAGTATGTGTGCATTCTGGACTTCTTTCCATAGCACTTATCCACAATATGAATAAAATGACAAATCATAAAAGGCCTTTTAACTGATTTCTCCAATAAAATACAAGCTCTTTTTAAAATTTATTTTTTATTTTTAATTTTTGGAGATACATAGTGTATATACTTGTGGGTTACATGTAATTCACTGATGCAGGCATGCAATGCATAATAATCACGTCAGGGTCAATAGAGGATCCGTCACCTCAAACATGTATTCTTTGTGTTACAAACAATCCAGTTATACCCTTTCAGTTATTTAAAAATGTATAATTAAATTATTTTTCACCATAGTCATCCTGTTATGTTAACAAATATGAGGTCTTATTCATTCTTTCTAACTTTTTTTTTGTACCCATTAACCATCCACACTTCCCCTCCTCCACACCCCCACTACCCTTCACAGCCTCTGGTAACAATCTTCCTACTCTCTATTTCTGTGAGTTCAATTATTTTAGTTTTTAGCTCCCACAAGTGAGTGGTAACGTGAAATTTTCTGTGCCTGGCTTCTTTCACTTAACATAATGACTTCCAGCTCCATTTCAGGTTGTTGCAAATGACAGGATCTCATTCTTCTTTATGGCTGAATAGACCTCCATTGTGTATATGTATCGTGTGTGTGTGTGTGTGTGTGTGTGTATAGAGAGAGAGAGAGATGGGGTTTCACTCTTGTTGTCCAGGTTGGAGTCAATGGGGCCATCTCAGCTCACTGCGACCTTCGCCTCCCAGGTTCAAGCGATTCTGCTGCCTCAGCCTCTGGAGTAGCTGGCATTACAGGCATGTGCCACCATGCCCAACTCATTTTGTATTTTTAGTAGAGACGGGGTTTCTCCATGTTGGTCAGGCTGGTCTCGAACTCCTGACCTCAGGTGATCTGCCCACCTCGGCCTCCCAAAGTGTTGGGATTACAGGCGTGAGCCACTGCACCCAGTCACATTTTTTTTTTTTTTTTTGTCTGTTTGTCTGTTGATGGACACTTAGGTTGCTTCCAAATCTTGGCTATTGTGAGTAGCACTGCAATAAATATGGGAGTGCAGATATTTCGTCAAGATACTGATCTTCTTTCATTTTTGTATATTCCTAGAAGTGAAATTGCTGGTTTTTTAGTTTTTTGAGTTTTTCTCATGAAGGAATGTTAAGCTGTATCAAATGCTTTTTTGCCATCAATTGAAATGATCATGTGGTTTTTGTTCTTTATAATATGCATCACATTAATTTATTTGCATATGTTGAGACATCCTTGCTTCCCTGGGATAAATCCCACTTCATCATGATGAATGATCTTTTTAATGCGTTATTGAATTCAGTTTGCTAGTATTTTACTGAAGATTTTTGCATCAATATTTATAGGGATATTGGTCTGCAGTTTTCTTTTTTTGATGTGTCATCTGGTTTTGTTATGAAGATAATACTGGCCTCATAATATGAATTTGAAAGTATTCCCTCCTCCTCCTCTATTTTTCAGAATAGTTTGAGCAGAGTTGGCATTAGTTCTTTAAATTTTTGATAGAAGCAGTAAAGCCACTGGGTTCCCCGGCCTTTTCTTTACTGGGAGATATTTTATTATGGCTTTGATCTGGTTACTTGTTACTGGTCTGTTTAGGACCAATCAACATCTGTTGGATTTCTTCAAGGTTCAATACTGGTAGGTATGACAACAGGAATTTATCTAATTCTTCTAGATTTTCCAATTTATTGTCATATAGTTGCTCAGGGTAGCCACTAATGATCCTTTAAAAAATCCAGTGGTATCAGTTGTAATGTTTCCTTTTCCATCTCTAATTTTATTTATTTGAGTCTTCACTCTCTTTTTTTCTTAGTCTGACTAAAGGTTTGCCCATTCTTGGGCAAAATAAAACAACCGACTTTTTGTTTTATTGATCATTTGTGTTGTTGTCTTCAAATTCATTCGTTTCTGCTCTGATCTTTATTATTTCATTTCTTCCACTAACCTCGGGTTTGGTTTGCTCTTTCTTTTCTGGTTCGTTAAGATGCATCATTAGGTTGTTTATTTGAAGTTTTTTTCTTCCTTGATATAGGCACTTATAGCTATAAACTTCCTGCTTAGTACTGCTTTTGCTGTATTCCATAGATCTTGGTATGTTGTGTTTCCGTTATCATTTGTTTCAAGAAATTTTTCAATTTCCCTCTTAATTTCTTCGTTGACCCACTGTCATTCAGGAGCATATTGCTTAATTTTCATGTGTTTGTATAGTTTCCAAAATTCTTCTTGTTATTAATTTTTTGTTTTATTCCATTGTGGTCAGAGAAGATGCTTGATATTATTTTAATTTTTTCAATGTTTTAAGATTTATTTTGTGATCTAACGTATGTCCTATCCTTGAGCATAGGACATATGTTAGATCACAAAATAAATCTTAAAACTTTAAAATAAATCTTAAAATCTTAAAACTTTCTCTTCCTTCTTTCCTTTCTTCCTGTCTTCCTGTTAATGAAGGTGATGTTGTCTGGTGGTATGTTTTAATTTCTTGCTTTTTATTTTTTATGTGTTTATTGTATTTTTTTGATTTGTAGTTTTCATTAGGCTTGCAAATACTATCTTATAATCCATTATTTTAAGCTGATAACAACACTGTTTGCAAAAGCAAACAAATAAGCAAAAAGAGAGCTTATAAAAACTCTACACTTTAACTTTGTCCTCCTGCTTTTTAACTTTTTGTTGTTTCAATTTATGTATTATGGTACTGTCTATGTCTTGAGAAGTTTTAGTTATTATTTTTGATTGATTCATCATTTAGCCTTTCCAATTAAGATCATAATAGTTCATATACCAAAGATAAAGTATTATAATAGTCTGTGTTTTTCTGTGTACTTACTGTTACCAGTGAGTTTTGTACCTTCAGGTTATTTATTGCTCATTAACATCTTTTTCTTTAATGTTAAAGAACTCTCTTTAGCATTTCTTATAGAACAGGTCTGGTGGTGTTGATGAAATTTTTCAGTTTTTGTTTGTCTGGGAAAGTCTTTATTTCTCCTGCTTGTTTGAAGGATATTTGCACCAGATATACTATTCTAGGGTAAAAGTTTCTTTCCTTCAGCACTTTAAATATGTCATGCCACTCTCTCCTGGCTTATAAGATTTCCACTGAAAAGTCTGCTGCCAGACATATTGGAGCCCTTTTGTATGTTATTTGTTTCTTTTCTCTTGCTGCTTTTAGGATCCTTTCTTTATCCTTGACTTTTGGAAGTTTGATTATTAAATGCCTTGAGTTAGTCTTCTTTTTTATATCTGCTTAGTGTTGTGTAACATTCTTGTACTTGGATATTGATATCTTTCTCCAGGTTTTGCAAGTTCTGTATTAGCCTTTTAAATAAATATTCTACCTTTATGTCTTTCACTACTTCCTCTTTAAGGCCAATAACTCTTACATTTGCCCTTTTGAGGCTATTTCCTAGATCCTGTAGGCATGCTTCATTGTTTTTTATTCTTTTTTCTTTTGCCTCTTCTGACTGTGTGTTTTCAAATATCCTGTCTTTGAGCTCCCCAATTTTTTCTTCTGCTTGATCAATTCTGCTATTGAAAGACTCCGATGCATTCTTTCATGTGTCAATTGCATTTTTCAACTCCAGAATTTCTATTTAATTTTTTAAATTATTTCAATCTCTTCATTAAATTTATCTGATAGAATACTGAATTCCTTCTCTGTGTTATCTTGAATTTCATTGAGTTTCCTCAAAACAGCTATTCTGAATTATCTGTCCAAAGGGTCATATATCTCTGTTGATTTAAGATTGTTCCCTGGTGCCTTATTTAATTCACTTGGTGAGGTTATGTTTTCCGTGGTGGTCTTGATGCTTGTGGATGTTTGTCTTTGTCTGGGCATTTAACAGTTGGGTATTTATTGTAGTCTTTGCAGCCTGAGCTTGTTAGTACTCATATTTCTTGGAAAGGCTTTACAAGTATTCTAAAAGAACTGGGTGTTATTATCTAAGCCATATTTGGTACCCCAAGCCCAGTAACATTATGGTTCTTGCAGACTGGAAGAGGTACTGCCTTGAAGGCCTTAGATAAGATCAGGGAGAAATCTCCAGATTACCAGACAGTGACTCTTGTTCTCTTCCATTACTTTCTCCCAAATAAATGGAGTCTTGCTCTGTTCTGAGCTGCCTGAACCTGAGGTTGGGGTGAAACAAGTACCCCTGTGACCACCACCAATGGAACTGTACTAAGTCAGACCTGAAGCCAGCACAGCACTGGGTCTTGCCCAAGGCCCGCTGTAACCACTCCCTGGCTGCTGCCTATGTGTGCTCAAGGCCCTTGGGCTCCACCATCAGCAGGTGGCAAAGCCAGCCAGTCTTGTATCCTTCCCTACAAGGTGGCAAGTTCCCCTAAGCCCTGGATGTGTCCAGATGTGCCATGTGGGAGCCAGGTACTAGAGTCAAAATCCTTACAAGTCTACCTGATGTTCTGTTTAACTATGACTAAGCTGGTACTCAAACTGTGAGATGTAGTCATTTCCACTCTTCCCTCTCCTTTCCACGGGCAGAGGGACCCTCACCCCATGTTCACCACCACAGGCCCACAGGAAGTACTCCCAGCCCCTGCCAATGTTCCCTTAAGGCCCAAGCTCTCTTCAGTCAGCTTGTGGTTAATGCTACCTGACCTAGGACTCACTCTTCAGAGCGCTGGCCTCCCCTCTGGCCCAGGGCAGGTCCACCTATGCTGTCCAAGAGCCCAAGAGTCTGCTTGGTGCTCTGTCCTGCTGTTGCTGAGCAGGTACCTAAGATGCAAGTCAAAATACCTTTTACTTTTCCCTCTACTTTTCTCAGGAAGAAGGAGTCTCTCCCGATAGCCACCACAGGCAGGGAATATGCTGAGTCTTACCTGAAATCAGCAAGTCTCAGAGTCTCACCCAAGGTCCATGACATGCTACATGGGTATTGCTGCTGGTTATTTAGGGCCCAAGGGCTCTTTGGTCATCAGATGATGGGTCCTGTCAGTACTGTGCCCTTCCCTTTAAGGCAGTGGGTTCCCTTCTGGCCCACGTTGTGTCTAAAAATGTTATCTGGGAGCTAGGGCCTGGGAAAGGGGCCTCACAACTCTGACTGGTACCCTATCCTACTATGGCTGTGCTGATATCCAAGGTACAAGACAAAGTCTTCCTTACTCTTCTCTCTCCTCTCTTCAAGCAGAAGGAAGGGATCTCTTTTGGATCCATGAGCTGCGCAGCCTACAGTTGAAGAAGGGGTCACACGAGCACCACGTTAGCCACCCTGACTGGTGTTCCAGTAGGTCGCATGCCCCCAGTCCACTGACTCTGAGCCCGGTTCAGCATTGAGCTTCAGAATCACCTAGGAGTTTCAGTCCATGTGGCCTAGATTGCCTTTGAAGTTTATTTAGGGTCCCAGAGAAATTTAACCTGCAGTGGGGAGGCTTGGCAGAACTCAAGTTCTAATCGCTGGGATAGGGAATTCATCTCTGGCCAAGGCTGGTTTTATATTTCCTCTGCGGACAGGCATCAACTGAGTTCAGCTCAGTTTGGCTTTCTGCTGTGACAGGGCACTGAAGTTCAGTGCAATGTTCTACAGTTGCTGCACTCTCCCTCTCCCAGATGCACAGATTCTCTTTATCCATGCTACACTGCTGCTGCCAGGAGATGGAGGAGGAGTGGCATTGGCATTTCAGGACTGTCTCCTACCCTCCTCGGTACCTCTTTTAGCTATATGAAGTCAAAGCCAGGTATTGTGAGTGCTCACCTGCTATTTGGTTCTTATGAAGTTGCTCTTTTTGTGTGTATAGTTGTTAAATTGATATATTTGTGGGGGGTACAATCACTGGAGCCTTCTGTTCTACCATCTTCCTCTACCTCTATCTCAAAATATAAAGTCTTTTAGACAGGAATTATGTATATTATTAATTATTTGTTGAATGAATGAGTCAATGCATAAATTAATGAATACATGAATGAGTGAATTTCACTACAGTAACTTCCCAATCCTATCCAGCCTAGCACAGTTTATGAGTTCTTCTGAGAGGGATTGCCCTTGAACACATGCTTTGGAAAAAAGAAGATGTGAGACTGAAACTATCCATAAAATCTTCACAAATAAATAGGGAAAGGTATTTTCCCAAAGGACATTTGGGTATAGAATTCAGAAATCTAGATGCAGATCATAACTTTCATACTGATTCCAGCACATGTAGATCCTGAGTTTTCCCACTGCAGAGCAAGCTCCACATAGTGGCCTATTTCACATGGTTTTGCAGTCAGGGATGTGGCTTTTCTGACCATTAATGGGACTGGTCCACATAGCTTTGTCTCCAAACTGACAACTTCCTTTGCTTATCCCTAACAATTCAAAAAACTGCCTTTTCTGGTGATCTATTCATCATTTAGTGAAGGCTATTTTTAAAAAAGAAGAGGGAGGAGGAGGAGGATTCCTTTTTTAAAAATACTGAGATTAAGGTGCCATATTTTTAAATCATCCAAACAATTAAAACTTCTGGAACTTTTTGTATTGAAACATTTTTACAACATAGCTTTAAGTGTAGGACTTTAATAGTGTGAAACTAGCTCATGAAATTTAAAATTAGTGTATGCGTCATAGCTCTAAATGAAATGAGTATGTTAAGCATTTTCCCAAATCCCCTTTTATGCAATGCCTTCTATTAGAGTAAAATTTATGACTGCCATCCTGTGAGTCTCTAGTCTTTGAGAGCAAGTCATGGATTTCTGTCTTTATGTGCTCTATAGCACCAGCACTCTGTTTTTCAAAGGAGATTACTAATTGAATATTTGCTGAAATCAATGTTATTAATGATTTTACTTTTTACGATACAGTTTCTGCTTCTGTCCACCCCTGTAACTCAGGCTGTCACTAACCTCAGAGTGTCCACGGGAGGACATCTAACTCAGGTTTGCCATCTTCAGGGCATTGTATGCGCTAGACTTCACCAGATTCCCTCTCCCATGAAATTGCATCTGCCTTGTCCTGAGCCATCGTGCCTTCTATGAAGTGATGGCAGAAAGAATATACCTCTCTGTGAGGATATGGTGGCTGGTAATGGGTGGCTTCATTTTTTAGCCTCCCAGTTAACGTATTTATAACTAATTGGTTTTTATTAATAATAATATAGCAACAATAACAATAGCTGCCATTATAAGAATGCGTGGCACATTGTAGGTGCACAATAATTGTTGGTTTATTATAATTAGCAATGATAGTGGCCATTGCTATATTAGTAATAATAACAATTACCATAATGAGCTTGAACTGAACTGGGCTTTTTATTTTTGTTTCTTGTATTATCTCAAGGAAGTGACTGAAATTATAGTCATTTTAGGTCAAGGAGTTGATTTCAAGTAAATAAGTAATTCCTTTCTTTTTTGAAAAAGCAAACTGTATGTGGGGTGTGTGTGTGTATGTGTGTGTGTGTGTGTGTGTGTGTGTGTACTCACACACATGCATGTTTCTCCTGATTTCAAAAGTGTTATAGAGTTGGTGGTTAAGAATGTAGGCTTTGGTGTCCAACTGCCTGGATTCAAACTCTGGTTTGTCACAAGCTAATTCTGTGACCTTAGGTAAGTTAGTTAACCTCTCTGAGTCTTGATTTTCTCATTTGTAAAAGGAATAATTATAGAACATAGCTCATAGAATTATGAGGATTAAGTAACACAATGAATAACTATTATGTCCATAATAGTACTCACTGATGTACATTGTTTTGTTTTTATTATAGCAATTATTTAAAAAGAACTGGAAAAATGCAGAAAAGTAAAAAGGAGGAGTTGTTTAATTCTATTATATAACCACTATTAACAATAACACAGGGCTATCTGTGTCTAACTTTTTCCATTTATATGTATGCCTAAATATACTCAATTTTATACAGTTAGGTATAATCATTAACTTGTTTTAATAATTTACTTTTCTGTGTCCAGTGTAATTTATTTTATATATCACTTTATAATTTATGTTATCAATTTACTTTTCTGTGTTTAATATATATTATCATATAGAGTTTCAATACTTGCATATTAGTCTGCCATCATTTGTATTATGCTATTCATTCATTGGACATATAGATTGCTTTGAATTTTTTATTATGATAAATAATAGGAATCTTAATCTAAATTCACATCTTTTGGTACATATTTTATTAATTTCTTGGTATAAATTTATAGGAAAACATTTAATAAGCTATAGAATTTTTCTAAAATTAATACTTTTAGAATAAATTGCCAAATTGGTTTCCATAAAAACTTTAATTTCATTTCCAGCAATAGTATATGAGGCTTCTAGTTTCCATGTAACCTTGCCATACCTAGGTAGTATGTATACATTTTTTTTATAATATCCAATTTAATGGCTTCTGTACAATATGGAACAAGTCATTTTAATTCTGAGCTTCAGATTCCTACCGTGCAAATTAAATTAGTGGGTATAGAATTCAGAAATATAGTGACAGATCACAAAGTTTATATTGATTCCAGAACCAATTGATATTCAATATTTGAACTGCAGTTCAAGTGACAAAGGGCCAAGGCAAAGTTGGGCTAATACCAGAAGAGGCTGACGGGAAGTTGGGCTAATGCCAGAAGAGGCAGAAGAGGCTCATTATAGATGAATACTGAGGATCATTTCTCTGCTAATGCCATGACTGTCCAGAATGTCCCAGTGTTGATTAGAAAGTAATGTAGATAACAGTTATAATTTGAATATCTGATTGTGTCTTATTGCTGTCTATCCTGCTAAACTGTGTACCCTATGAGGGCAGAGATCTTCGTTTGTTCACTGATACAATTTATGCCTTTAGCATGGAGCCTGACGCATAGTAGGGGATCGATGAGAAGCACCTTATACAAAAGTTAACTCAAAATGGATTAAAGACTTAAACATAAGACCTAAAACTATAAAAACCCTAGAAGAAAACCTAGGCAATACCATTCAGGACATAGGCATGGGCAAAGACTTCATGACTAAAACACCAAAAGCAATGGCAACAAAAGTCAAAATTGACAAATGGTATCTAATTAAAGAGCTTCTGAACAGCAAAAGAAACCAACCTCAAGTGAATAGGCAATCTACAGAATGGGAGAAAATTTTTGTGATCTATCCATCTGACAAAGGGCTAATATCCAGAATCTACAAAGAACTTAAACAAATGTACAAGAAATAAACAACCCCATCAAAAAGTGGGTGAATGATATGAACAGACACTTCTCAAAAGAAGACATTTATGCGGCCAACAAACATGAAAAAAAGCTCATCATCACTGGTCATTAGAGAAATGCAAATCAAAACCACAATGAGATACCATCTCACGCCAGTTAGAATGGCAATCATTAAAAAGTCAGGAAACAACAGCTGCTGGAGAGGATGTGGAGAAATAGGAATGCTCTTACACTGTTGACGGGAGTGTAAATTAGTTCAATCATTGTGGAAGACAGTGTGGCAATTCCCCAAGGATCTAGAACCAGAAATACCATTTGACCCAGCAATCCTGTTGCTGGGTATATACCCAAAGGATTATAAATTATTCTGCTATAAAGACACATGCACATATATGTCTATTGCAGCACTATTCACAATAGCAAAGACTTGGAACCAACCCAAAAGTCCACCAATGATAGACTGGATAAAGATAATGTGGCGCATACACACCATGGAATACTATGCAGCCATAAAAAGGATGAATTCATGTCCTTTGCAGGGACATGGATGAAACTGGAAACCATCATTTTTGACAAACTAACACAGGAACAGAAAACCAAACAGCACATGTCCTCACTCATAAGTGGGAGTTGAACAATGAGAACACATGGACACAGGAGGGGAACATCACACACCGGGGCCTGTCGGGGGGTGGGGGCCTAGGTGAGGGACAGCATTAGGAGAAATACCTAATGTAGATGATGGGTTGATGGGTGCAGCAAACCAAAATGGCATGTGTATACCTATGTAAAAAACCTGCATGTTCTGCACATGTATCCCAGAACTTAAAGTATAATAATAATAAAAAAAGAAGTATCTTTTGAAGGAATAAATAAGCTGAATGAAGCTACCCTATACTTATCAAGAGACTGCACCTGGTGACTGGCAGTGTGCTGTCCTCTGGATAAGTGTGGATGAGTTGCCATGAATGAGGCCTCTTAGACTTGCCTTTTCCCATCTCCCATGCTGTGTCCCACCGACAGTCTTTCTCAGATATTTAATACCTTCAGCCTCGTTAAGATTCAGCCTCCCCTTCTAGAATCCATGCTTTGCAAAGCAATGTTGGGCCCCTGTGCTCTAAACCATTATGGATTGACTTAATAGTTCAATTCAGAGGGTAGAATTATTTCTAAGTTCTTAGGGATTCTTCATTGCTGTCTTTTGGACTACCTAGAGCAACTACCTCATGGTGTGGTTGAGGGTATATTACATGAACTAATATATCATGTAAAATATAGGACTGTTGATCTAGGCGATACAGTGTGGTGGTTAAAAGCCTAGACTTTAGAGCCAGACCTTCTCAATTCACATCTGGGCTTCACAACTTAATAGCTGTGTCACCTTAAGCAAATTGCTTAATCACACTGTATTCAGTTTTCTTGCTAAAAAATACAAAAATATTACCATTGATATGGGGATTTAATGAGTTAAAGCATGTGTACAAGTAAAAATGGTAAGTAAATGTCACCTACTATTTTTATCATTATTATTGGCCTCAATGACCTCATTGAGAATTTGCTATGTGCCAGACATGAAATATGTATTATCTCAGTTAATCCTTAAAACAATTATGTCAGCTATTACTGTTATCCCTACCTCGTGTATATTCAGGTTCAGAAAGTTTTAGTAATAACTTAAAATCATATAGATAGTAGGTAGTAGAGTCTGGATTTAAAGGCAGGTAGGTCTGAAATATTCTCTCATAGAGATACTTTTCTTAACATAATTTGAAATATCTGCATTCTTATCGACATTTTTTAGTATCTGACTCTTAGCCTTTTTACCTGTGCCCAAAACCTTAGAACTAACTTTAAGTTCATGTGAGTGTTTAAACATCCATCTGTTGGTTTCATGGTCTATAGTTTCTAAAGACTCTTAGAGTTCTTAAATTACACTGTGATCCAGTTCACCCACCTCTCCATTTCCTCTACTAGGATCTTAGCAAAATCAATCAGTCAGTTAAATAATTAAATACCAATTAAAAGCTATAGGATGGCAAATGATGACCAAAACAGACAATTTGCATGCCATGGTGTGGGGACAGTAAGGTTATAGAATCTTTCCTTGAAAAATCACAATGCAACTATTTCAGTATTCATTTTAAACAGTGAGCTGGAGTTACATGTTCTAACCTAACAGTGATTCTCTACCCAGCATGGAAGTGTCCTGACACCATTAGTAGCAGAGACTCATCTATTATAAGGTGACTGGTTTGACTGAGTGCCCTGTGATTGGCTAGTATCCTTCTCATCACAGTGATGGACTTGAAATTTGTACCCTTTTCAGTCACCCCCAGCAGACAAAACGAGGAAAACTGAAAAGCAATCCAGTTACAGATGTCAGCACAGCTGCTGTGTTTTTGGATATGATTTGCTGTGCCACATTTGACAGATTATTTTTTATATCTTTGAGATTTATCTTGTTTTCATTGGAATATACTATAAACTGTTCCATTACCTTTTACCAGGTGAATAAATTGTGATATTTGGTAAAATTGTCTTTCATAGCCAAGAGATTCCAGTGTACAGAAAGCTAGCATGACTGTCATTTGGCAGGGCGGTGGCAATTTGTGCATGATACGTATTTGGGAAAAACATTAGCATGTGGCTTATGATAGCACGGGTTTACACAGGGTTCATCTTGATGTTTGAAGGTCATGTTTTTCTCTTCAACAGGTTAATTATGTATGGTTTTGTGAAGGCTATGATACATGCTGGCCAGCTGAAAAATGGAGACTTTCATTTCACTGACTGTTTATTTTTTGGTTCACTGATGTCTGCTACAGATCCAGGTAATTGCTCAAATAATCTATTTCTTCTTTTAAAATCAAACAGTAAAAAAAATCAAACATTGAAATTGAATGTTTCTCCCCAAGACCATCACCCGAGTCTACATAATAATTTCTATTCCTCTTCATCTGCAGTTGACATACCTGTTAGTAATCATGAAAGAAAAGAAAAGGGGAATATTTTAATAGTGCTAAAGAAATTGGTTAGAAAGTAATTTCAGTAGTGGGAGAGATCTTTAAAGTCATTATAGTTTATTTCTCTAGATAAGCTTGTCCAACCAGCAGCCCAGGATGGCTTTGCATGCTGGCCAACACAAATTCATAAACTTTCTTAAAACATAATGAGATTTATGCACAGACCTTTTAATTTGCTCATCAGGTATCATTAGTGTTAGTGTATTTTACGTGTGGCCCAAGAAAATAATTCTTCTTCCAATGTGGTGCAGGGAACCCAAAAGATTGGACACTTCTGCTCTAGACACCCCTGCTCTGGAACATGTAACCATTTTGAGTTATCATCCTGAATTTTTCTCCAGTCAATATGTCTTCTCTTCTTTTGAGAATGATGTATTAAATTAAATGGTTTAAAGATATATTTTTAAAATGTTTACTATGGTACTTTTCGAGCATATCAAACATACGGAGAATAGTAAAAAGAATTCACATATGCCCTTCAGCAATTATCAAATACGAGCAATCATCTTATTTATACCCCCTCCACACGCACTCTCTCACATCATGACTGGATTATGTTAGAGCAAATTCTAGCAATCATATTATTTTCCTTGTAAATGTTTTGAAAAATGAGCATTGTCACTGTAAGACCTAAAAATATTAACAATCATTCTTTAATGATGTCCAAAATCTTCTCATTGTTTTAATATTCCTAATTGTCTTATTGTCATTATTCGTTTGTATAACAGTTTGTACAAATCAAGATCCAAACAAGGGCAGCATATTACAATGGATTGATATGATTGTTGAGCCTCTTTTTATCTAGAAGTTTCCCTTTTATTTTTATTTTCTTGTCATTTATTTGTTTTAAAAAAGAAGTAATTTGTCTTGTGGTTGAATTGAATAGAGTTCCTTAAAATATTCCTCAGTGCCCTGTATTTCTTATAAACTGATAGTTAGATTCAGAGGTTTAATCAGATTCAGGTTCAACCTTTTTGGTATGATTACTTTAAAGATGGTTATGTGAGCCTTCTGTTGCATCACCTCAGGAGGCAAATAGTGATTGGTGACTCAGCTGTCAGCCTGATCCATCATATTATTGATTGTTACTCTAGCAAAGACTACCAGAACACAACCTGTGGTTGAACAACATGGTTTTATTACCTGTTGTAATGAAAGTGAATACCATGGGGAATCATGTTACGTTAGAAAGGACTTATTATAGGACCTGGGTTTATGTTTGGTTATTTTAGTGAGGGTTTAAGGCATCAGGGCTTTGGTCTGGATTCAATGCTGTCAGGAAGTGGGAATAACTCCAAGACTGGGCATCTTAGTTAAGTCTTACTTAGAAGGAGGAAAGACTCGATTGAGCCTAAAGCTACAATTGGTGAAGAAGCAGTGGTCACTCATAGTAGCCAGGATAGGGGGATGTTTGGTCAGTTTTGTGGTTTGGACAATGTTCATTATTTGTGTTTAGACATAATTACATAGTAGTACTGTTTTTGTCTGGATCCATCATGGTCACAGAATAACCTTGCCTGATGTCATTCTATGAAGTTGTTTTTGTTCAACAGGAGAACACCAAGGCCTAGCTAAGAGTATCAGGCCAGCTCTTGAATGTCAGGCTACTTTTCTCTTTCTTAGGAACATATAAGAATCTTTCTCAGCTGGGAGCGGTGGTTCACACCTATAATCCCAGCCCTATGGGAGGCCAAGTTGGGAGGATCACTTGAGCTCAGGAGGTCAAGACCAGCCTGGAAAACTTAGGGAAACCTTGTCTCTCAAAAAAAATTTTTTTTTTTTTAATTTAAAAAATATGCTGGTGTGATGGTACACATCAGTAGTTCCAGCTATAGCTACTTGGGAGGCTGAGGTGGGAGGATCACTTCTCAGGCCGGCAGGATTGGCACCACATAGTGACTTGTTATAAATGTAAAATCTCAGGCTCAACCACAGACTTAGGATCAGATGCTGGAATTTAACAGTATCCTCAAGAAATTCATATGCACATTAAAGTTTGCAAAGCTTTACATTTTGGAGTTACCCAATTTTATCTAATGGTTTTAGTACCCACTGATGGTTTTTGCTTAAATCAGTATTTATTAGGGGTTATAAACTAGTGATATGCTAATCTAATCCTACCTTTTGCATGTATTAGCTGGTGGTACTCTCCTTAATGAAGTAGTCTTCCAGTTCAATTATTTCAGTACCCAGTGGTATAATTTAAACAACAAAAGCAGGGCAAATGATCCATTTTTTTTCTTTATTTACTAATTTTCAAAAGAATGTGTTGTGTAGCATCCTGCACATGTGACCAATGAGATGAACTTTTAAAAACATATCACTGTGAACACATGGATTTTTACATAGATGACATGTTTCAATCTGCTGTTGTCATTATATTCTTTTTCATGATCAAAAGATTCCATTTTTGACAAGTGGGAGACTCTTCAAGTTTCTCCTGTATCCTTTTATTATAATCCCGACAGTTTTCGATAGGTTTCTTGCTTTTGAGTAAGACTAGATGTTTCAATCTTATCTTGTATATTTCCTGCACCCTACCTAGCAATTACCTATCTCTCTGAAAAGCCTTGGCTTTTTCTAAGAGGGAAATTTAGTTAGAGACCATAATCTGGGCACTAAGGGATTGCATTGCTGCTGAATTGGTAATTGTTTTTAGACCTTTTTTTAAAAGGAAAAATTATATCACAAATTCATAATATTTTCAGTTACAATTTAGTATTATAGGAACTTAACTGCCTTGAATTTTTATTTTCATTTTTATTTTCTTCTGCCTACTCTTTGTCTTCATACACATTCATATAATTTCTTATTTGCTTAAAGCATATGTTCTCAAAAGTATAATATATATACTGTTACTAAAAATATGATAACTAAAAACTGTTTAAGATTTTATTGTGGTTATTTTTAACCTGTGGATATATCCCACTAGTGAGGTACAGTTAAAAATTATTCCCTTTTTTAAAATCACTTGAAATAACTTCTCTGTGTGGTTAAGCCACAAGTCGATATATAATAATGTTCATTTGTTTTATTTTGTTTTTAATGTTTGTTTTAAAACTAGATTATATATAGGATTCTAAAAAGAAAATCACAGAATAAAATAGGAGAAATCTAGCTTCTCTCCCTGTCTCCTTTACCCTAAATTTCCAATGATTTTGATTGGTTTTTGGCTTACCCTTCTATATTTAAATTTAAGCAAATACACAAACATGCACACATTCCTCTATATGCTACTATGCACATGATTCTTCACCTTACTTTTATTTAATTAACAGTATTTTGGAGATCTCTTCATAACAACATATAAGAATCTTTCTCAGCTGGGAGCAGTGGCCCATGCCTATAATCCTAACCCTATGGGAGGCCAAGGTGGGAAGATCACTTTAGCCCAGAAGTTCAAGATCAACCTGAACAACATAGGGAAACTCTGTCTCCCCAAAAATAAAAAATAAAAAGATAGCTTAGTATCTTTTTATGGTGCACACCAGTAGTTCTAGCTATAGCTACTTGGGAGGCTGAGGTGGGAGGATGACCTGAGCCCAGAAGATTGAGGCTGCAGTGAACTATGATCATGTCACTGCACTCCAGCCTGAGTGACAGAGCAAGACCCTGTCTCAAAATAAATAATAATAATAATCTTTCTAATTA
Source organism: Colobus angolensis palliatus (assembly GCF_000951035.1). NCBI lineage: Eukaryota > Metazoa > Chordata > Mammalia > Primates > Cercopithecidae > Colobus > Colobus angolensis. The sequence continues at coordinate 3,011,732 of NW_012118043.1, forward strand.
TCTTTAGTAGTCGAAGAGTACCCCCATGGTTTATTCGATCAGTCTTCTATTGATGGAAATTTGGGTTCTTTCTTCTGCAATTATGTATGGTGTTGAAATTAATAGCTTTTCGCATTTTGACAGTGTTTCTTTGGGAGACATTTCCGGAAGGAGATAATGGTAAATGTATTTGTAATTTTCCTAGATGCCAAACTCCCCTCCATAGAATTTGTACCATTTTGCATTCATACCAGCAAGGTATGACAATACCTGTTCTTCACAGTCTTGTCAATGCAGTAGACAATCAAAACTTGGGGGGTTTATCCATAGGAAAGGTGAGGATTTATATATCCCTATAGCATGACTTAGTACTTCTTTTATTATGAGTAAGATTGTATGTTTGTATTTTTGTATTTTGTTATGAGTAAGATTCATATATTTAGGAGATATGAAATTTTTAGAAAAAAGTTCTTATACATATATATTTCTATTATGTATCTATTTTTTTTCTATTTATAAGACACCCTTTTCCAGTAGAGTCATTAAACTTTTACATTTCAATGTTTAGATGCCCTTAATATGTTAGGAATATGAATCTTTTCTCTGTAATATAAGTTACAAATAGTTTTCCTGGTTTGTCATGTCTTATTTTGCTTATGGTATGAGAGGTTGATTGAAAGAACATGAAATGAAAGTGAGTCTTAGGTTTAGAACCCATGGTGTAGATTGAAGATCAGAGCCCCAGAGTAGTATACAGGGATAGACTGCTCTATCCCCAGGATTAGGAATGGCCTGGTCACTATGTCATTGCTAGAAGATTTCACCCTCACACAGCCCAAGGGAAATGCAGAAGTCCCTTAGCAGCCACTGGAATCATGGACTCAAGACTATATATTTTCAGTCAATCTAGCTAGTTAAGGTTGTTCTCTTCTGCCATATGTAGATATTCTGCCTTTCAGGGTCAGGCCTCACTTTGCATCACCTTTGCATAAATCTTCAAGTTCAGAAGCACTGCAACCAGCATTCCCTGGTCCCAACACTGAAGGCTGAGTGTGTTGCCTTCTACTGAGTGACTCAGCTAGCTCTAAACACAGTTGAGTTATATTCAAGTGCTGCTCCTTCCGTGGCAGGTGATGCCCCTGAAGTTATGTTTAGATAACACAGGAAAACCAATTAAAACAGAAAAAAAATCCAGGCTGGGCACAATGGCTCATGCCTGTAATCCCAACACTCTGGGAGGCTGAGGCAGGAGGATTGCTTGAGGCCAACAGTTCTAGATCAGTCTGGACCACATAGCAAAACCCATCTCGAAAGAGAGAAAGAAAGAGAGAAAGAGCAAGAAAGAAAGAAAGAGAGAGAGAGAGAAGAAAGAAAGAAAGATAGAAAGAAAGAAAGAAGAAAGAAAGAGAAAGAAAGAAAGAAAGAAAAAGAAAGAAAGAAAGAAAGAAGAAAGAAAGAGAAAGAAAGAAAGAAAGAAAAAGAAGGGAAAGAGAGAGGAAGGGAGGGAGGGAGGAGGGAAGGAAGAGAGGGAGGGAGGGATCCAGCTTCGTAAGATGATTATTTATCTGCATTGTATCAAACACCTGAGCGGACTGGATTTTTTAAAATACAATATTGGCTCGTAACCATAAACAGCATCCTGAGGCCCCAGTCTACTTTTCAAGTTTGGCAAGGACCAGCTGTGCAACTTTGGGCAGCCACTTAGCCTCTCTAGATTTTATATATTATTGGAAGTAGAAGACAGTGTTTCTCATCGCTTCCAACTTCTTCTTTTTTTTTTTTTTTTAACAGACAAAACTGACTCTTCATCTGTAAAATAAAAAGTTTTCACTAAAGGTCTAATATCCTTCCCGATCTAATATCCCATGATTTTTACTCCTGTGAGAGTGGTTTTTATTTTAAAACAACTTTTATTTTAGGGAAAATAAAAGTCAACCCAAAACCTGCTAACTTTATATTCTGAAGTTCCAACCTCAAATCAACAAATGCTAAAGATGTCTCATAAGGTAGAAACCCGCACTTAAATAGGAACCCTTAAATCCTCTTCTTTTACTGGGAACTAATCATTATATTAAAACACGCTGAACCCACTCTCTGCTAAATTGGTGCAATTTAAGATCTTCAACAACCTTAAAACACCTAGTTAATCTTACCCCACAATTATTCATTTATTGCCTAAATTATTATGACTCACTCATTTATGAGAGGAAACCTATGTTCTCAGGTCTGATATTTCTTGGCCTTTTAAAAATTAATTCTTTCCCATTTAGCCTTAGCTAAATATTAGCTAGTGTTATTATTTCCTTCATATTCATCTTTTATGGATACACATTTAGTCTTTAATTTAATTCTTCCTGCATGTTTCAGACTCTCAGCCAATTTTCGATTTAGCTCCATTTGGGATTATTTGACTATAATTTGATTCATTTTATCTCCTCCTTTCCTTACTGATGAAGAGCTTCCTGATGATGGAAAAGTCATTATCAGCACTTAACAAGTGGATAATGAAAGGCAGAACAATCAAAGAGACAGTGTATGAAAAAAATGGCAGGACAGGGAAAGAGAAATACACAAAGGGCTCAATGAATGAGCCAGCTCTTCTTCTGCTGTGTGCAAAAAACAGAGACTAGGAGGATGGGGAATGGGAGAGGAAAGATAAACAAAACTCAAGAGAGCAAAAGTCCAAACAGATGATTTGTTTAACAGCTCTCATTTTGCAATCGGCCAAAGCTTGTCAGGGAGCTGTCTAGCCTCATACTATCCTCTTGCCTTTTTCATTGTTGTCTTGGGTTCTCGTTTGGTAAATTTAACTATCCAAGATAACAATTTTGATTAACAAATCGGAAATGTCCTTTCATATTGGGTAGGTGAGATAAAGAGGGGAGTCCTTAAGATGTGTAAAGATACGTGGAGATACCAGCATACCCGTGCATCTTGAACTTACCAGTTTTGTGGCTGCTTTGGTGTATTTTCTCTTGTTGCTCCCTCCTCACCTTCTTCAGGTCTATGCTCAACCATTACCTCAGTGAGAGCCTTTCTTGCTCACCCTATCAAATACCGAACCCCCTTCCCCAAGATGCCCCAATCACAAAGCTTTCTGTCCCCTGTCCATGCCTTACTTTCCTCCACATCACTAATTACTAATCACTAGTGATCAGTTTATTTATTTATTTATTTATTTACTCACTTACTTACTTATTTCTTTGTCTCATGTGTGGGAGATGTTTTTTCCTATTTTTCTGGATTTTTTCCTATCTTTTCAGTCTTACAGTTCTGATATCTAGAACAGCGGGTTTTTAATAAATACCTGTTAAATCAATGAATTAATACAATTCGAGGAAGAAACTGCTAGGGCAAAGTGTGGAGTGTAGAAGGGCATCTCTTTTCAATTATGCAATGTGAAGCAGTTGAGTATCCCAGATCACCCTCGGGAATGAGATGTCTCGTGGCCTCTGGAAGGTCATTCTCCCAAGATGAGGGTGGACTTGCAGCACGTAGCTGCATTTCTAGCACATAGCTGGACTTCTAGTACATAGCTGAGTGGCAATATCACTTTCTGTCCACCAAAGAAGATATATTTAACTAAAACAAAGATGTGTGCCTTTCCTGTTGTCCAGTCATGTAGCAGATATTTCTTTCTTCTGTCTATCTGGTGGTCAGTGGCTGAACATTTTCCAGAGCATGCCAAGCTATGGTTTGTAGACTTGCAAGAAGCAGTTATAATTATGTGTTTTTTCTAAGTTGGAAGATGTTCAAAATAGTAGTTTCCTTTAGGAAAAGAAAAACTCAGTACATTGCATCAAGTATTAAATGATCACCCAGAAGATGCCAGAAACTCATCCTGGTATTTACAGAACTGACATTTCCTCCAAGGTCTTCAGGAAGCCACTCATTCAAGTACATGTGTTCGGTGCATTTTTCTTGCTTCATCAATTTCCCTGTTTCCTATTTGGATTAGAGTGTCTTCATTTTACATGATGCAGCTGCATTGAGACTCAAATACAGCAGCACTATTTTGAACTCCAGAAGTATTAATACAGTACTCAAAACTATAAAATAATTATTAATTCAGAGACTTGTCCAATTTTCCCTCTAGATAATTAATCCAGGGTGTCTTGATTTAGGTAACATTAGACAGGGCACATTCTAGAATTGCTGTGTCTGATATGATACTTACGAGATACATGTCGCTACTGAACCCCAGAAATGTGACTAGTCCAGATTGACATGGGCTGCAAGTATAAATACACCCTACATTTCCAAGACATCATTTGAAAAAAGTGAAACATCTCATTAATAATTTTATACAGTATTAATTACATGTTGAAATGATAATGTTCACTTAATATTGAGTTAAATAAAATATTCTGTAAAATTAATTTTACTTGTTTTCTTTTTACTTTTTTAAGATGACTACTAGAATGTTTAAAATTACATACATGGCTTGAGTTATATTTTCATTGGACAGCACTGCTATAAAGATATATAGAAATAAAACTATTGGAAACCAAACCATGATCCTTAATAGAAATACCATAATAATTTAAAATTGAGTATTAAATACAAATACAGTATTAAGTATAGATACAATGCACTGCATAGATTATGCCATTAGGTAAAATATAGGCAATTTATTTTTATGAGATTGAATTAATATGTCTGAGATTTTCTTTCTAAAATTCTTCCTCCCAGTCTCATTTTTCTGCTCTGATGCATAATAACCTATAAACTACTTTACACCCAAGCTTCAGAAATAAAAGAGAGTAAATATCTATATGATTCAAATATCGTATATGTGCCATTTAAACTGTGAATACTGTAGCCTCTGACTTGGGGACAGTGGATTAAATAAACTCCTGTCCAAATGTCTCAACTGTATTCTTTTTGTAAGAATATAAATAAGTTCTTAAAGCCTGACAATGTCAGCATTGTTTTTGGAACTCCCATTACTGTTTTGTCTTATGTAACATGTCACAGGTTCAAGAAACTTGATATTTATATTATGTAAGCATGGTTTCAGTATTAGGTTTTCATATTCCTAAATTGGGTAGACTCAATATCAAAAGTAAATATTTATCTAAAATGAGTAAATGGAGACAACCTGCATAGCCAGTTGGAAGATATAGTCCATAATTTTTTTCATCAAGTTTAGATTTTAAAAATCTATTTGATGTAAATTATGAGTTCAGTTCTCTCACCAAACAAGGCAAAATTCACAAGTGCTTAGTAGGATCTATTTCTTTATCTGTATCGTCATCAACACTAGATAATATTTAATGACTAGATCATCACAGATGCTTCACAATATAAAAGGCCCATTGAGTTCTGCACAGTGCATAATAAATACTTACCGAATAAATGGAGCCGTCATTGAATATTGATTCAGAACACCGTTCATGGTGTGGGACAGTCATGTTTAAATCTTCATTGTATCTGACTCGCTTGGCTTCAGTTACTCCAAATATAAAATAGGAATACAAGATTTATTTTAAAGGTTCTTGATAAGGATTAAATAAGATAATATGTCTTATTTTTATTGTTATGTTGTCATCATTATTTTTATGCTGCACTAAGATGGGGCTGCTATTTTTCCTTCAGTATAACACAGTGAGATGTGTACATTGTTTCTTGTTTTCGTGATAATAATGAATTTCCATGATTCTTCCTACCTGGTTAGTTCTCCCGGGACCAACTATATTCATTTGTGAGTTGCTTGGTTAAAGTTGGGAGTGTAATATATGTAATATGGTAATTTTGCTTTGAATAAAACACAAATATACTTTGACATCTATTCTTATAGATGAGAGGTAGTAATTTTTAAAAGCAAATCTCAGACATTGTCACTTTACCCCTGTGTACTTTCGTACGCATCTCTAAGATTAAGGACATAGTTCTTATATGTTGTGAAGCCACTATCCAACCTGAAAGTTGTTCCATAATCCATTGGTATCATCTAATAACCAATCCACACTGAAATTTTCCTGATTTTTGCCCTTTGCCTTTGATAACCCAAACAGGTTTCACAAGTGATATTTAGTTGTCTCTTCTCTGCATTCTCCTTTAATCTACAGCAGTGCTCCTTCCTACCTTTTTAAAAAATGCTATTATTCAGAAAATTGGGTCAGTTCTATAAGATGTACCACATTCGGGATTTGTCACTTCCCATGGTATCATTTAATTTTTCCTGTATCTTCATATTTCTGTAAGTGCAAGTTAGCTTCAGAGAGTCCTGATTACTTAGATTCAAATTCATCAGTTTTTGCAAGAATATTCAATAAGTGATGTTTGATCGATCACATTGCATCATATTAGAAGTCACACAATGACTTTTAGTCTCAGTGTTGACTAGTCACACAATTGTTTGAACAATTGATTGTTTGAACCTATTAGTTCAACCTATTAGTTCAACCTATTAGTTCAAACCTATTAGTTCAAACAATTGTTTGAACCTATTAGTTCAAACAATTGATTGTTTGAACCTATTAGTTTCATTAGAATTGACAAAATGGGATTCTTTTCTAATTCTATCACTTCTTTCAAATTATTAGCTAGAATTATTCTTGCAGCAAAACTCTCCTATATACTTATTAGTTTAAGCTACTACTTATATAATCTAAATGGAATGTACAGATCTTATCTAGACCCTTGGTCACCCATAAATAAATTACCATTTTAAACATATAGTTTTAAACATAACCACAATTCCATCATCACACCTAAAACATTAATAGTAATTTTCATGGTAGGCAAAATAATGGCCCTTCAAAGATGCCCATACGTTAATCTTCAGAACCTGTGAATATATTACATTGAATAGCAAAAAGGGATTTACAACAGTGATTAAATTAAGGACCTTGAAACATGGAGATTACCCTGGATTATCTGAATGATCCCAGTTTAATCACATGGGTCTCTAAAAGTTGTAGAACTTTTCCTGTCTGCAATCAGAGGAAGATGTGACTATGAAAGAAAGGGGCAGAAAGATACAATGTTGCTGACGTTGAAATAGAGGAAGGGGGCTATGAGCCCAGGAATTTGGGTGTCCTCTGGAAGTTGGAAAGGGCAAAGAAACTGATTATCCTCTTGTGCCTACAGAAAGAAATGCAGCTCTGCTAATACTTTAATTTGATATCACTGAGACATGTGTTGAATTTCTAATATACAGAAATATAATAAATTTGTTTTATTTTAAGCCACTAAGTATATGATAATTTGTTTCAACAAAAATGGCAAACTAATATAATTTTAAATATTATGAAATACATAGTTTAGCTAAAATTTCCCAACTTATACAAATTTTTATAGCTGCTTTCATTGATCCAATGTGTACGCACAATGCTTTTAGATATAAAATGAATGATTTAAAATAATAAAATTGTAGGATACTTTTGTGGAAAGAGCTACTTCTTTTAATTTACCACCCTCGTTTTATAGAAGAGCAAACTAAGGTTTAGAGGTGAGTGACTTGGCCCTAGGACAGCCGTTTCAAAATTTAATATTACAATCACTTAAAAAATTCATGAAGGTCAGCAGTGGATTCTAGGAAAGTAGTGACTTTAACTTGGCTTTCTTGCCCTTTATTACTGTAATTTATCTGATTTTCCTAAGGCAAAGAGCTGTTGGTTCCTATATGCAACTGAGTGCTGATGAAGCCTTGAGCTTTGTGCAAACCCTACAGAAATAACAGATACTGAGCTTTCTCTACCATGAGTAGCCTGAGCCTCTAGATACCAGTTTCGAAGAAGTCTTTAGATGGAGACTGGAAAACTATGAATTCTGAAAAGTGATTTGGGTTGTAGAAATCTGTGGACATTGGTGGTAGGAAGGTGGTAGTAGTTGACATTAGCCTGCATGAGTGAGTTTGATTCTTTGCTTACTGGGTAAGGGAGCTGTCTCCTCGGTACCTGAAGGGTAGCCCACGTGCTTCTCCATTACTAGCCTATCTTCTGCCACTCACAGGACTGCTATCACAGAAGATAGTCCAACAGTCTTAAACTCTAAAAAGCTGACAAAGAAAGATAAAAACACATCAAGACTTTTCAGCAGCCTGAGAGAGGAAGACTGGTCAGAATAAACAGAGCACATACACAGGAAATAAATTCCTGAAATAGAATATAATTCAAACAACCTTATAAGAAATCTTATAAAAAGAATTCAGCAATATTAGTTGCACATGGTCAGAAATTTTGTTCACTAATATATTCACAATGCCTAGAAAATAAGCTGTCTCAGAGGAGACTATCAGTAAATACTTGTCAGATAAATAAATCCATCAAAAGAATAATAATGCTAGTTAGGCAGAATATACCATGAAAGTGAGAGTGGCACAATATCATGAAACCCATTAACATAATCTATTGCATCAATACATTATAAGAGAATGAAATATATAATCATATCAGTGAGGAAAAGACATTTAATAATATGCAGCAGCATTACTAGTAAAAATTCTAAGTTAAAAAAAGAAAAAACTATTTAAATATAATTCAAAGTATTTACCAAAATCTAATACCAGATGTTATTCTAAATGAAAACTTGAAATTGGACAATTCAAGAAGGTTTTATTTACAGAGGACTTGTTGCAAAGTGTATTTGTAGAAGAACTACAAAGAATAGTGCAGGCATCTGGAGCTTGGGAGTAACCAAACAGTTATCACTCTTAGGTTCAAAGCGATAAGAGAGAGTGGTCATTAGAACTCAGTGGGAGAAAGCTTGTGGAATACGTCACCTGGTGGACAGCAATAACCTTCTGTTCAAGGACACTTTTAGTTCAAGGTAGCATTTCAGGGGGAAAATGTCAGAGAATAAATACGTAAGTCTTCCTTTCTGTCCCTCCTCTGATCTCTTCTGGGGCTTCTCATTGGCTAAATCCAATCAGAAACTAGAGGGTGTGGGAACCTATTGATGTAGTGCACATGGTCAGTGTCCCAAAGCAGATAATGTGTAAAGGGAAAAATGGAAGATACTGGCATAGAAGTTCTAGCAAATTCACTAAGAAAATGAAAGAAAATAAAACATCTCATACAAGTAGAAATTAGGAAATACAGCTGCCATTTTTGTTGATGTTACTCTATTTAATAAAAGCTATTAGTATTAAAAACAAAATTTTGTGAGGTGTCTGAGTATAAGATACATATACAAAATCTAATAGCGTTTAAAAAATTTAGCAGCAAATTTCTAGAAATAAAATTCAATATCTATAAAACTTACAACTATTTGATACTAATTTTAATAAAGAATAAACATATAACATTTTAAGGGATATAAAATATAAAACAAGATATGAACAAATGAAAAGTCATGACATGTTCTAGGATGGGAAGATTTAATTGTGGACATACTTTATCTTTTTCTTCCTCCTAGATTTTTTTCATGGGGTACTTTTCAAACAATGAAAAACTTTAGCAAACTGTATAATCCCTGTTACTTTTCATAAACCTTCCAGCAGTTTCTAAATTTTTCATTCTATTCATATACATCATTCAAAAATGTTTTTAATGTCAGTTTATGTGTGACAATCTTTCCAAAGCCTTGTATGCCTGAAAAATTTTCATTATAACCTCACATTCAATAGTAATTTGTTTAGATATAAAAGTATAGATTCAAAGTTATTTTCTTTTTTTTAATTCCTCCAAATATATATTTCTCTTCATTTTTTATTTTAATCTAGTGGTACTCATTATTTATGTTGCACCTCTATGTTTATCTCTCATGTCTCTTAACATTTTTAAAATGTACTTTTATCTCTTCAATCTTTATTGCTTCCTGCTGAAAGAGTTCCTCAATCAGGTTTCCCATTTATTTAATTCATTTCTTCAGTTGTATCCATCATCCTATTTATTCTATCTATTATAATCTTTTCTCCAACTGCTATGTTTTTCATACCTGATATTTCCTTTTATTTAAATTTCTTCTGTCTCTTTAAGTGTATTTAATATACTTATTGAAAATGTTTATCTATTCTAATACTTCCGTTTTTTGTTTGTTGATTTTCTCTAAGTTGTTATAACCCTCAGGTGTCTAGTTATTTTTCAGGTTTGCTCATGTTTCTTTAGGAGTATCAAACGTTGAATTGGCAATATGTGTTGGAGAAGGACCTCAAAACTACAGTTATCATTTTAATTTGCTGTCATCCCACTAACCCAGTGTGGTGATGTTAAGCCTCAGAACACATTAACTATGGAGACATTTTTTGCTTGTTACAACTGGGGGAATGCACTACTGGCATTGGATGGGTAGAGGGCAGGGATGCTGCTAAACTTCGAAAATGCACTGGATAGCCCCCAACTGCAGATAATTGTCTGGTCTAAAATATCAATAGTGCCAAGGTTGAGAAACCCTGCCCTAGCCAACTTCTCAGGTTGGGGTTTAGGCCCTAAGGGAGAAACAACATTGATAATCCATTAGCCTAGGATTTGTAGGGAAAGAGAATGCCTAAGGCTGCTCAGTCTCTCCCTGTTCTTGTCAACTCCTTACCCCAAAAGACCTTTTGCACTGCTCCTGACATAAACCCCATGAACACCTGCCCCAGTGTTTAGCCAGTTGTGTATGCTTTGTGTGGCAAGGAGCTAAGCAATGATTACTTCATGGAAATGCAAGTAAGCCAAATGGTAGAGCTTAAACAGTTTTTGTTTGTTTGTTTGTTTGTTTTTCTTAATTTGCTTTTTTTTTTACTGCTGTGTGTAGCTACCTATTGCCAGATTTGCTGCACTCTTCCCACCCCCCTTCACCTCTTTCCCACACACACCAATCCAAAACAGTGTTCCTTCTCCCTGGGGATGTCTCATGGCTTTTGTTGTTGTTAGTTTCAATTCCACTTTTCTCTACATACTTTCTTCATCACTGACTTTGTGGAGGAAGGCAGTAGCTGATGCTATTATAATTCACCATCTTGGTGATGAGAAGAAAGCTTTCATAAAAATTCTACTTTCCTCCAAATTCATATAAAAATTTAATGTAATTTCAATGAAAACTTACCACTTTAAACATTGAAACTGGATAAAATTATCTTAAAGCTTATGAAGTGGAATAAAACCATGAAGTAACCTACCTAATCAGATGTAAGAATATGCTACAATGCCATTAAAATCAAATCAGTGCAGTAGTGGCCTAGGGAGCACAAGACCAGTAAAAAATAATAGATGATCCAGACACAGATTTCAGTGGAAAATGATAATTTGACAGAGGTGGTATTTCAATTCAATGGGGAAATGATGGTTTATTTAACAAATGCTACTAGCACAACTCATCGGCTATCCATTTAGATTATAAAATTGAACACATATAACCATTTACAAAAATATATTTAGAAGAATTAAAATGTAAATAATGAAATTTTTAAAAAGTACTGCAAGAAAATCTGTAAATATATATCTGTAGATTAAGAATATAGAGACTCTTCTTAACAAAGAATGGAAAACCAGAATCCGTAAATATAGACATATTTGAATATGTAAAAAGAAAATACATGTAAGTGGGAAAGACACCATAAACAGTCAATAGATAGGCAACACAGTGGGGAAAAATTATGTAAGTACAGAGGATAGAATATTACTATTTCTAATACACAAAGAACACTTTAAAATGACAATCTGGAAATAAGTAACAGAAACACTGACAACGACTATGAAGAGGCAGGCCGGGCGCAGTGGCTCAAGCCTGTAATCCCAGCACTTTAGGAGGCCGAGGCGGGTGGATCACGAGGTCAGGAGATCGAGACCATCCTGGCTAACACGGTGAAACCCCGTCTCTACTAAAAATACAAAAAATAAGCCGGGCGCAGTGGCGGGCGCCTGTAGTCCCAGCTACTGGGGAGGCTGAGGCAGGAGAATGGCGTAAACCCAGGAGGCGGAGCTTGCAGTGAGCGGAGATCGCGCCACTGGGCTCCAGCCTGGGCGACAGAGCGAGACTCCATCTCAAAAAAAAAAATAAAAAAGACCATGAAGAGGCGATTCATAGACACACAAATCCACTTGTGCCACAAATGTGAAAAGTTAGTCAAACTCCCAAGAAGTCAGCAATTTGGCAACAATTATAATACGAAGTAACAGTCCTTGCTGGAAGGGATACAGGAAAGAGTGGACTTTTACACATTTCTAGAGAACATTGAAATCATTAACAGACTTCTGGAAAGCAATTTGGCAAAGCTATTATACCTTAAAATATATAGCCCCTTTTGCCCCAGCAATCTGACTCCTGGGAGGCTATCTCACACAAGTAAAACCACCAGTTCTTGAGGATATATGAACAGGAATGTGTACTGCAACATTTTTAAGAGGATAGATTGTAGGACATCTGCACAATATTGTATATCTATTAAAAAAATAAATTAGTGCCCTTCCAGTTAACTTGAGAGTTTTCCAGCAGGCATTGTTGACTTTTTAAAGTAAAATGCAAAAATCTATATAAAAATATGATTCACATTTTTAAAAGCAGTGGTCACCCCTATAAATTTATGTGTAGGTAATTAACCCCCATGCATGTATGTCTGTGTGTAACTTTTATATTGAAAAGTGGGACTTGTGAGGTATAGCCACAGAAACGGCTTTTTTTTTCTCCCAGTCTCCCGTTAAAAGTATTGTGTGGGACTACTCCTTTCTGACTTGCTGGATAAACATATTTGGTTTGTGAGTTGTAATCACAGACTCAACTCAGTAATGAACATGTGCAATCCCATGTAATAATGCAAAGCGAGAGTCAAACAGTAGTCCACTGTGTCCCCAAACTCCATGTGTGTCATCTTAAGCTATCTGATGGTCTAGGGGAAGTCTCTTTTCACAGGCTTGAGGTGTGCAAACAACCCTCCCATGTGGGAGTTGAGATTTACAGCTCACAAATAGTAAAAGAACTCCCTTCACAAATCTTAACCTCTAGTCTAGGATCTTTCACATTCTTAAATGGCAGAGAGGTTCAATGGAGTCATGTAACTGGTTTTCAGACACGTGCTGGGTTTTTTTGTTTTGTTTTGTTTTGTTTTGTTTGTTTGTTTGTTTGCTCTGTCCCCAGGCTGGAGTGAAGTGGCGCAGTCTTGGCTCACTGCAACTTCTGCCTCCCAGGTTCAAGCGATTCTCCTGCCTCAACCTCCCGCATAGCTGGGACTACAGGAGCCCACCACCACGCCCAGCTAATTTTTGTATTTTTAGTAGGGACGGGGTTTCACCATGTTGAGCAGGATGGTGTCGCTCTCCTGACCTCATGGACTGCCCACTTCAACATCCCAAATTGCCGCGATTACAGGCATGAGCCACCACACTTGGCCACTTTGAAGATTGTACATCTCACTACATAACATGTTTTTTGGGTATTTTTTGCTTTGTTTCTCATTTTAAACATCTAATTTAACACTGTTACAAGTGTGTGTGTAATTGCTATAATGAGAATTTTAGTATACAGAGAAATTGGTAGGACATATACTAGGTCAGGTGTCCCCAGCCCCCTGGGGCACAGATGGGTACAGGTCTATGGCTTGTTAGGAACCAAGCTGCACAGCAGCAGGTAAGTGGCAGGCCAGCAAGCATTACCACCTGGGCTTTACCTACTGTCAGATCAGCAGTAGCATTAGATTGTCATAGAAGTGTGAACCCTATTGTGAACTGCACATGCAAGGGATCTAAGTTGTGTGCTCCTTATGAGAATCTAATGCCTGATGATCTGAGGTGGAACAGTTTCCTTCTAAAACCATCCCTATCTCACCCTCCTCTCCATCCCCCACAAGAAACCTGTCCCTGGTGCCGGAAACATTGAGGACCTCTGTACCGCATTGTAAAACTGGGTTACTTGGGGAGAGAGGAGATAGGAGTTAAAGAGAGGAAGAGGTGGAAAAAAGAGAGACATACAAAAAAAGGAAAAGAAAAAAGACTATATATATATATATATTTTTTTTTTTTTTTTTTTTTTTTTTTTTTTGAGATAGAGTCTTGCTCTATTGCCCAGGCTGGAGTCCAGTGCTACAATCTTGGCTCACTGCAAGCTCCACCTCTTGGGTTCACGCCATTCTCCTGTCTCAGCCTCCCGAGTAGCTGGGACTACATCCGCCCGCCACCATGTCCAGCTAATTTTTTTGTGTTTTTAGTAGAGATGGGGTTTCACCATGTTAGCCAGAATGGTCTCCATCTCGTGACCTCGTGATCCACCCTCCTCGACCTCCCAAAGTGCTGGGATTACAGGCATCGGCCACTGCATCCGGCAGAAAAAAAGACTATTAAAGCAAACAACTAAACAAAGAGTATGCATATTATGATCATATTTATGTGGAAACACATCTGTATACTTGAAAACTTCAAAATTTCATAAAAGTGAGAAAATAACCAATCTTTTTTATATCATATTAGTAAATCACTCTGAAGTGTAATGAGAAAATCTTAAAGGAAAATCTTCAAACGCAATATGATATTGTGTCTGCCGTGAAGTGAAAAAAAAAAAAAAAGAAAAAATCAATAACTTCTCATATTACATGTAAGTCACACATCTCTGCTTGCTCCAGCAGCTAAAGTGTGCTAAGAATCCCAAGTGCTTGATGAAGCCCTGAGCCCTCGTTGTTGGCTTTCATAAGGAGACTACTACTGGCTCATGTTAATTGAATTTAGAAAATTTACTGTGGCATTATCCTGTCTGGTGCCTAAATTAAATGCATGGATGATAATTCGCTTATTGAAATGAGAAGCCAGGAGGAATATAGATACAAAGTCAGAGTCTCTGTTTAGCTAATGTTTTGCCCAACCAGCCTGCGCTTGACAAGTGTCATAGCACTATGCTATTTTTATTTTTGGGAGTTAGGAGACCTCAGGTCTAGTTCAATCCCTGTTACTGTGCACAGGGCATATTCCTGATGTGCAGGGAAAATTCAAGGTGGCCACTTAAACTTTCTAGGCCTTGTTTGCCTAGTATTTTCCTAGATAAATTAGACGATTTTTAAGATTACTTCTTGATCTATGTTAGTAGGTTCTCCAATGTGAGTGAACACAAAACTCACTTGGAGAGTCTGAAAGTACTAATTAGGGGGTTCTGCCTCCTGAAATTCTGATTCCGTAGGTCCAGGGTCAAGTCCAACACCCCATTTCTAACAAGTGTCCCACTGATGCTAGTAGCACTAGTCCACAGTCCTGATGAATATAACAACTGAATGAAATATCTGGTTTTCTGAGTAAATGTCATGAATTATTGAGATGAAGGAGGCTTGGAACTGATATGTTTAATCTGAAATAGATATTATTTACTGCACTGGTAGAACCTGTATGTAATTTCAAAGGTGCACATCTTACATTTTATTATAATTATAATAAAGATGAACTTCCCTTATCATATAGTTCCTCCTCAGAGAATGTGAACTGCAGGAGTCCTGGTTCCTAGTAGAAAGTGCTGTTAAAAAACCTCTGAGATTTCTACCTCTGGGAGTAGTATCCTCTTGAGATGCCACCAGCCCTGATGTCTCTTGTCTGTCTTCCTTGCCCAAATAAGCTTTCCTAGCATGTACTACCTAAAATCATGGCTAGGTGTCGCTCTAATCCTGGGGCGCACTGGTTTCAGCGGGAGGTGTGAACCAGGGCGCTGGCACTGCTCCTGTGTTTGTGGGTGAAAGCATCTAAGAGAGGCCCTGGGAAATTGCCCGCGTAGAAGGATCACAGTTAGGGATGTCTCATAAACTAATCCCAAGAGGAGCCTTCTGCCAAGAATAAAATAAGCATGTAATAGGGGTAGAAAAGTTTCCTAAAAATGAGGTTGGGATTGGTGATCAGAGCATCCTGGATATTGAAAGCGTCTGTTCATTAAGGCAAGATTAGAGTCATGGGTGAATGGAGCATCACAGTTTAATGCTTTAACTTCTTGGAACCTCACTTTCCACTTCCTTAAAATAGAGACTATCAAAACAAAACAAAACAAAACAGAAAGTACCTTCCATTTCTTCAAAGAATTTTTATCAGATCAAATGAAGTGCTGTATAGAAAATTATCAGTAAATTGCTAAGTGTTTTAAAATAAATTTTTATTAACAGTGAATTCTTCTCGGGTACTTTATTGGATTTTTAGATAACACTATCATAACATTCTTATTTATTTATTGCTGAACATAAAGTTTCCAGATACCATTTTCTTCCTACATGGCCATAATGAAAGAATTTGTTTTCTTACATTTTCGTTACTTGTCCATCCACTTCCATGGTAAATCTCAAATGTAAAGAGATTAAAAAGAAAAAATTAATAAAATTATATTTATCCTCATGTGGAATTTCTGCTTTTTGTAATAGCCACTATACACTGAAGTATTTAAAATTTAGAATATTTTCTCCATGTTTCCTGATGCTGCCCCCCTAGACATATCGAACATTAAGAAATGTTGTCAGAAAGGCTTTTCTACTAGTCTCTGTTTTGGATTATCTAGATCATAATTCTTCTGATAGAATAATCAATATTATTATTATTAATTAACAATATAATTAATAAGTATGGTCTTGCTAGCCTTTTATGCCCTTTTCTCCCACCCTTCCCTACCCCATCCTACCCCAGCCATAAATTATAAAGCCAAATACAGATTTGTATTTGGATTGGTATTTCACTGATATTTCAAACCAATTCCACTCCTTCTCTAATTAAATGTCCATTTTCTTTGTGATTTGACTGCCAGTCTACACCCTAAGTCACCATCTATACCTTATCCCAGGTAATTTGTGTTGACAATCATCAC
This sequence comes from Colobus angolensis palliatus, assembly GCF_000951035.1. Lineage (NCBI taxonomy): Eukaryota > Metazoa > Chordata > Mammalia > Primates > Cercopithecidae > Colobus > Colobus angolensis. The sequence goes on from NW_012118043.1 coordinate 3,028,391, forward strand.
TAACCATAGCCATCCTCTCACTGAGTGTATGGACACAGAATATGCCTTCTCATCCAGCTTCTCATCCTGCAGGGCTCCTGTGGGTGGGGTTTTCTCTGTATGAATTCTCCAACTTGGCAAAATGATGATTACTGTCCCCTCGGTATAATCAAATAGAAGCACCAGAGAAATGTGTAGCATTGAGTTTTCATCTTTTCTATTATTAACACTTTGAGGAAACAAGAGTCTTCCAAAATGAAAGGCATTTCTATACACTGTACTTGCAAGTCATTATTTTCATTTAACATTTAAGTAGTAGGAATAAAAGCCACCTTTATCCTTTAAAGTTTGCTGCAGTGTAACTATTCCACAGGCACATGAACTATCTTACCTTTGATCGTGTTGATAATCTGAAGCCCCTTTCTATTTGGGGTTACTATGGTTACGGCTGCACGGGTGATGTGTGAGCTGCACTGCTGTTTTGACAAAAATAGGTATTAACTACCAGTCATAGTGCTTTTCATTTCACGGTAGTTCTTGTAGAAGCACAGTATATTTTTTGAAGGCTGGCAGGGAGAAATGCCTTTTCAAAGACTTATGTGGGAACATCTGCATAAATAATGGTGATTGGTCATGTGTATAAAAATATTTTTAATTAAATTCATTTTAATTAAACAGGGCATTTTGCTGAATCCTTCTCTGTTATTTGCACCAAGCTTAGCCTTGAGGAAGATGGCTGATTAACAGACCCAAGAACCTATAATTAAAAGCAGGACTGTTATTTTTGGAGAAAACCCTCTTCAGTAAGGGTGACTTAATTGGACTGTCATATTTTTCATTAGTTGTGGAACTCCAGGTTTAAATATTTAATTCTTTTTAACACAGGAGAAATGATTACTCACATTGGCATAATCAGAAAAGTTTTTATTTTTCAGTTTTGTTTCCCTTCAGTTTCTCTGATCATGCTCTCTAATCACTGTTGTATTTCAATATTTAATTGTGTTCTTCATTTATTTCTTTTGTTTGGATCACATCTTTTTAAAATCATGTATATTGTTCTTTTTCACCTTCTAGCCCTCTCTGCCTCTGCATTTAGTTTTAGACTATATTACATTTGTGGTTTTTCATCACTGGTGTTATCAATATTCTACACAAGAATTCAAGAGAAAACGGAATAATTTTCTATTCACGGACAAAAATAAATTTAAGATGTAATTGACAAAGTAGTTCCTTCAGTACCAGGGCTGGCTTAGAGAACAAAGACAACATTCATTTAATATCTGCTAAGCAGCATAGGAAGAGATCAAGATGGTTTTATGCCATATTATAAACAAAAAATCTGCTCACATATAGTATAAAGTTTATGTTCCTGAATTATTTGCTCTGTCATCTATAAAGAAAGTTAGATGACTCTACTTTTAGCATCTAATATTTGGTAGAGAAAGATTGCATTGGTATTGCTGTGAGACAACAGAAGCAGTGAGAGATATTCATATGTTTTCAATGAATTTCAAGGGGGGAGAAATTACACCTCAGAGGGAGTCAGAGGATATTAGACCAGAGTACCTCCCACTGAAGCCAGCAGGCTTCCAGAGAGCGCAGACATACCAGCCATTTTTACTATGCAATCTGTGTTCCAAACCTGCACACCGTGTAATTTAACAGTACTTGGCGGTATTTTCTGTGTCTTTACAATTCAATATTAAGCACAATGAAATAGCATCCGTTTAAAACCCTCTACATAAACCTGTGTCTGTAAAACACCATCATATACACTTAAATTCTATTCTTGAGCAAATTTACTCAGAAATAAAAATAACAGCTTTGATTTATATTGTGTAACTCAAAGAGCTTCTACGTACAGTATTTCAGTTATTCTCACATTGTGGTCTTGGGTAAAGAAGACCCATTTCTTAGGTGAAATAATTGAGGTGCACCAAATTTTAACATTATCTCAAGGTTTCACAGCAGGTCAATGAAATATAAGTATGGAATCTAGGAATTCTGTTTCCCTGGATTTCTAGACTGTGTTTTTGCTAGATACTAAACACTAACGTCTACCTGAAAAAATAATCTGACTGACTTTTAGTAACTTGCAGCCAGCTTTAAAATCAGTAATGTCCTTATTCTACTTTTTGACGCAATGGCTGTACTTGAATCAATATGTAGAAGCAACCCAAAGCCATGGATTGGCAGCAAATTAAAAGCTCCATCTGAATACTTCTACTAGAGAGTATATTATCTAGTGATAACAGCCATTAACTAAGTGTGTACAAATATATCATCTAATTGGATCATCACCACAGCCAATGAATTATCTCCATTCCAAGCAACAGAGGTTCTAACAACTTAAGTGGATTATTTACATTTACAAAGCTCGTAAGTGGCAGAGATGGGAAACAAATCAGGTCCAATATTCTTTGTCCTAAACCATTGGTGTTTCTCAAATTAGAACAGTGATGTGCCAATCAAGCTTTGGATGAAAATGAAATCCAAGAGTCAAGAGTCTAGTTCCCACTTTGTAACTGATTTTATTTAACAAACATTTATTCATTGCCTGCTATGTCACAGGCACTGTATGATCTACTGAGGGAAGGGATAATAAACCAGACACAGGTTCTGCTCTCAGCATGCTCCTAGTCTAAAGAAGGGGGTAGATACAACAACTGGCAGTAGTTTAAAAGACAAGACAGAGGTAATCCCAGCAGTTTTGTAAACACAGAGTACTACCTGGTGGGGAGAAGGCTTAAGGTCTCCTGTAACTGAAGCCAATATTTTGCCTGGTTGAAGAAGATAACAGGTCAGCTGGAAGAACCATGAACCATGTTTCTCTCCAGGGCCACAGACAACGTGACCTGCAGAACATTAGCAAGGTCTCCCTGGGCTCAGATACTCTTTGGAGTGTCCTGTCTTGGTAACCCTTAGAGTCAGAGTCAAAACAAGGGCATATGCATTTGAAATTATGACAGCCCTCCCCTCATTCATGCAGAGAAGAGTTAAACTCATGATCACTTTTCTTGACACTGTTCTGCCCACTGCACATGCTGCTCTGTAACCCTGCAAACACACCCCTGATCCCAGCACTGCATCCGGGCTCCATCTGCATGATTTGGAAAATATACACATGCCACATCTGGAGACTACAGTTTGGAGTTTGGAGCAAGACCTACAGAATTTTAGATGTGGAAGGCCCTTAAAGACAATCTTGCTCAACATCCTCATTTTTAGATGAAGACCCTAAGACTCAGAAAGACAAAGTAAATGCACACAGAATAGGAAATAGTTGTTCTTTCCAAATACAGAAGTTCAAGGGAGTAATTTGTGAGAAAGTAAGAGAGATAGAGAAGAGTTTTTAAGACCTCTCCGCTTGATAATATCTACTTTTTCTTATTTGAAGTTATTTTTAAGTGTTAAAGGAAAAATAAACAAGAAGAAACTGTCATTCCATTTTATGCTGGACTGACCCACTAATGGTTTTGGTGGCATCAACAATAACAATACAGTAACCACCACTGACTAAGCACTTACAATATGCCAGACATTTTGCATAAATAACTCCAATTAATTATTCTCCAAAACCTGAGGAAGGGATTATTTTATCCTCATTTTACCAAGGAAGCTTACTTGAAGCTTAATGAGGCTAAGTAGCTGGCTCAAGATCACCAAGTTCATTTGCATAACAGCTGGGGTCTGATCTGAACACAGGTTGGTTTGACATCAGAGTCAAGTTTCCAACCACTGTTTTCTACTTTAGTGCAGAGTTGTGAATAGCAAGGTCTTGGCACAAAGGTCTTCCTTCAGAAGTTGGAAGCCTACTTATGGAAAATCACCTCCACAGAACAGAATTGGACACAATAATAGATAACAACCAACTATATAAATGCTTCAGGATATTGAAAGTGGATAAAGCAAGGCTCCAGGTGTTCTGAAGATGAAATTTCAAGAACATACTGAAAACCATTTGAAGCAATTCAACAGCTCCATGGACAGCTGGGAAACAGCTGTGGTTGACAGACCTCTCTGGCTCACTGCTTTGGGGAACAGAATGGCTCTGTTTAAATGAAAGCAGTTTATTCTCGGTAATGCTCAAAGACATATAGGATGGAAGTTTTGAAAGTCAGTGTCCAGCCCACACATTCCATTTATGTGTTAAAGAAGACATTGTACATTGAGACAAGTTGGATTCAGTAATTCTTAGAGAGTATTTCCTTGCTGTCTGGTTCTTTTTAGGACTCAGCCAGGTTGATGAGGTCAAAACCATGGAAGAGTGAGGCAACTAGGAAGTAAAATTTAAGAAGGCGCTCACTCTCAGGATTATGTAAATGCAGGATCAGCAGTTGTACAACCCTAAAAGCGAGTGCTTTCTTAAGAGAAAGGTACCTAGGATGAGAGAGCAGCCACTAGTCCCAGACTTGGATTTGGTCCTCTTGTTCCAGAAAGACTCACAGGTGCCTCTTGGGCAGGATTTCTTGAAAAGCAGCCAAGAAAGGACAGGAATTGACCTTTTATCTTGGTGCTACAGACAAGGAATTGTGTTGTTCAATTTATTATTTTCAACTGAAATGGAGATAGCTTTTTGAAACAAGTTCTGTCAGGTCAGTGAGTAGGCAAAGGAGTGACTGATTACAAGGGCAGAGTACAAAAGAAAAGGAGCTGTTCTGGTCCTTGAGGTGCTAACCACATGGTGGGTGACCTTCAGCGACTCATTCACTTGTTAATTCATTTATTCAATAAACAGAATTAATTGCCTATTGCTTGCCGGAAACTGTCAAAGGCATTGAAAAATACACAGATGAACAAACTAATACCAGTGATAATCAACTTTTTAGCCAAAAAGTTCTATTGAAAAAAAGAAGTCAAAATATTTATAAGCTATCTATTGGGAGGTTGTTTTTTAAAATGCTACTTTCTTTTTTTTATTGTTATACTTTCAGTTCAAGGGTACATGTGCACAACGTGCAGGTTTGTTACATATGTATACATGTGCCATGTTAGTGTGCTGCACCCATTAACTCATCATTTACATTAGGTATTCCTCCTAATGCTATCCCTCCCCCATGCCCCCACCCTACGACAGGCCCTGGGGTGTGATGTTCCCCACCCTGTGTCCAAGTGTTCTCATTGTTCAATTCCCACCTATGAGTGAGAACATGCAGTGTTTGATTTTCTGTCCTTGCGATAGTTTGCTGAGAATGATGGTTTCCAACTTTATCCATGTCTCTACAAAGGACATGAACTCATCTTTTTTTATGGCTGCATAGTATTCCATGGTGTCTATGTGCCACATTTCCTTAATCCAGTCTATCATTGGTGGACATTTGGGTTGATTCCAAGTCTTTGCTATTGTGAATAGTGCTGCAGTAAACATATGTGTGCATGTGTCTTTATAGTAGCATGATTTATAATCCTTTGGGTATATGCCCAGTAATGGGATTGCTAGGTCAAATGGTATTTCTAGTTCTAGATCCTTGAGGAATTGCCACAGTCTTCCACAATGGTTGAACTAGTTTATACTCCCACCAACACTGTAAGAGTGTTCCTATTTATCCACATCCTCTCCAGCATCTATTGTTTCCTGATTTTTTAATGATTGCCGTTCTAACTGGTGTGAGATGGTATCTCATTGTGGTTTTGATTTGCATTTCTCTGATGGCGAGTGCTGATGAGCATTTTTTCATGTGTCTGTTGGCTGCATCAATGTCTTCTTTTGTGAAGTGTCTGTTCATATCCTTCACCCACTTTTTGATGAGGTTGTTTGATTTTTTCTTGTAAATTTGTTTAAGTTCTTTGTAGAGTCTGGAAATTAGCCCTTTGTCAGATGGGTAGATTGCAAAAATTTTCTCCCATTCTGTAGGTTACCTGTTCACTCTGATGGTAGTTTCTTTTGCTGTGCAGAAGCTCTTTAGTTTAATTAGATCCCATTTGTCAATTTTGGCTTTTGTTGCCATTGCTTTTGGTGTTTTAGTCATGAAGTCCTTGCCCATGCCTATGTCATGAATGGTATTGCCTAGGTTTTCTCCTAGGGTTTTTATGGCTTTAGGTCTAACATTTAAGTCTTTAATCCATCTTGAATTAATTTTCGTGTAAGGTGTAACGAAGGGATCCAGTTTCAGCTTTCTACTTATGGCTAGCCAGTTTTCTCAGTGCCTTTTATTAAATAGGGCATCTTTTCCCCATTTCTTTTTTGTCAGATTTGTCAAAGATCAGATTGTTGTAGATGTGTGGTATTATTTCTGAGAGCTCTGTTCTGTTCCATTGGTCTATATCTCAGTTTTGGTACCAGTACCACACTGTTTTGGTTACTGTAGCCTTGTAGTATTGTTTGAAGTCAGGTAGTGTGATGCTTCCAGCTTTGTTATTTTGGCTTAGGATTGTCTTGGCAATGCGGGCTCTTTTTTGATTCCATATGAACTGTAAGGCAGTTTTCTCCAATTTTGTGAAGAAAGTCATTGGTAGCTTGATGGGGATGGCATTAAATCTATAAATTACCTTGGGCAGTATGGCCATTTTCATGATATTGATTTTTCCTATCCATGAGCAAGGAATGTTCTTCCATTTGTTTGTGTCCTCTTTTATTTCATTAAGCAGTGGTTTGTAGTTCTCCTTGAAGAGCTCCTTCACATCCCCTGTAAGTTAGATTCCTAGGTATTTTACTCTCTTTGAAAGCAGTTGTGAATGGGAGTTCACTCATAATTTGGCTCTCTGTTTGTCTGTTATTGGTGTATAGGAATGCTTAAGATTTTTGCACATTGATTTTGTATCCTGAGACTTTGCTGAAGTTGCTCATCACCTTAAGGAGATTTTGGCCTGAGACAATGGGGTTTTCTAAATATACAATCATGTCATCTGCAAACAGGGACAATTTGACTTCCTCATTTCCTAATTAAATAGCCTGTATGTCTTTCTCCTGCCTGATTGCCCTGGCTAGAACTTCCAACACTATGTTGAATAGGAGTGGTGAGAGAGGGCATCCTGGTCTTGTGCCAGTTTTCAAAGGGAATGCTTCTAGTTTTTGCCCATTCAGTATGATATGGCTGTGGGTTTGTCATAAATAGCACTTATTATTTTGAGATATGTCCGATCGGTACCTAGTTTATTGAGAGTTTTTAGCATGAAGGGCTGTTGAATTTTGTCAGAGGCCTTTTCTGCATCTATTGAGATAATCATGTGGTTTTGTCTTTGGTTCTGTTTATATGATGGATTACGTTTATTGATTTGCATATGTTGAACCAGCCTTGCATCCCAGGGATGAAGCCAACTTGATAAGCTTTTTGATATGCTGCTGGATTTGGCTTGCCAGTATTTTATTGAGGATTTTTGCATTGATATTCATCAGGGATATTGGTCTAAAATACTCTTTTTTTGTTGTGTCTCTGCCAGGTTTTGGTATCAGGATGATGCTGGCCTTATAAAATGAGTTAGGGAGAATTTCATCTTTTCCTATTGATTGGAATAGTTTCAGAAGGAATGGTACCAGCTTCTCCTTGTACCTCTGGTAGAATTCGGCTGTGAATCCATCTGGTCCTGGACTTTTTTTGGTTGGTAGGCTATTAATTATTGCCTCAATTT
>NW_012118043.1:3036348-3036860 GCF_000951035.1 Colobus angolensis palliatus
TCTTTGTTCTCATTGGTTTCAAAGAACATCTTTATTTCTGCCTTCATTTCACTATTTACCCAGTAGTCATTCAGGAGTAGGTTGTTTAGTTTCCATGTAGTTGTGTGGTTTTGAGTGAGTTTCTTAATCCTGAGTTCTAATTTGATTTCACTATGGTCTAAGAAACAGTTTGTTATAATTTCTGTACTTTTACATTTGCCAAGGAGTGCTTTACTTCCAACTATGTGGTCAATTTTGGAATAAGTGTGATGTGGTGCTGAGAAGAATGTACATTCTGTTGATTTGGGATGGAGAGTTCTGTAGATGTCTATTAGGTCCATTTGGTGCAGAGCTGAGTTCACGTCCTGGATATCCTTGTTAACTTTCTGTCTTGTTGATCTGTCTAATGCTGACAGTGTTGAAGTCTCCCACTATTACTGTATGGGAGTCTAAGTCTCTTTGTAGGTCTCTAAGGACTTGATTTATGAATCTGGGTGCTCCTGTATTGGGTACATATATATTTAAGATAGTTA